>NC_035444.2:147376622-147556622 GCF_002127325.2 Helianthus annuus | reverse complement strand
ATGAGCATACCCTATTAATTTATTTATTTCAACATTTACATATCGGATTTTTTTAAGTAACGTGTCCTTCGAAGTATCGGGCCCTGGCCGGTGATCCTCTCGCCCACCCTGAGAGCTGGCCATGAAAAATAGAATAATATATGAAGTATTTGTATAAAAGTTTAGATGATTTTGGGCCCCTGATATCATGGGCTCTATGGGGTTGCATCTAGAAGTGGGGAAAAATTGGTTTCTTAACCGGAATCAGAACCCTTAATAACCTGTTATTGGTTAATTATAACCGCCAGTTATAAAGATTTAGTATAAAAACTATTTTTAACCGGTAGATCGGTTAACTGAAAAGAAACAAACTGAAAAATTCAAAAAAAGAAAAGGGAAAAACCGGTTAATTAAACGAAGATAACCGACTATTAACCGAATTGGTTAATGTAATTAACCGGTTAAAGTAAAAAAACTAAAATTAGCCGTCTTAATCGGTTAACCAAACCGGTTATGGAAATTAACCGGTTTGTGCACCTCTAGTTGCACCTCCTGATAAATCACCTAAAGAGCTTCCACCAGACCTTGAAGAAATTGTTTTTAGTTTTCTGGTGAAGAGTCAAGATACTATATTTCTTTTATAAAAAAAAACACTATTTCTTATTAGGTAAAAAAGAATCCATCAATTATATTCAAATCGAGCATGAAAATTAAATTAAAATTAAAATTAAATTAAATTAAAATTAAATTAAATTAAATTAAATTAAAATTAAAATTCTAAACATTTAGTAATGGTGTTATAAGATGTATTGAACAGTGTAATCTCAGATATAAAATTTACCACAAAACTTTTTTCTTTTTAGATTGCATAAATTTGTGTTGTAGTCTTTGAACACTGTTGAAGGGGTATGGTCCCAAAAAGCTGCGTAAGCCGTCTAACAGGCCGCGCGCGGGACCATACTCCTAATTTAACAAGTGGTTCAATTTCAGACTCGCGCGGGTTACTTCATCAAAGATTGACCCCGCGCGACGTCCAAACAAGAAAGAGCACCAACTTCAACACTTAGCATTCTGAATAAGAGCCTTCAACCACCCATACCCTGCGCGGGCTAGTTACGTGTTCAGCAAGGTTCGCGCAGTACTATGGCGCAGGGCCACTTCAGAAGGCACACAAAGGTACAAGTGGCAGAAGAAAGGGGCCAATCAGCGTCCTCTAGGCTCTGCTCAATCGTGCTCCACGATCGTCTGACGTGCAAAGGTCATAGAGTACGCAAGGACGCCTACGTGGCACCAATCACAGGGCAGAGACAACTGCCCCACGATCTCCACTTACCTACTAATGGCAAAGGGACAACAAGGCCGACAACAGTGACACGTGGCTCCACTCATTGTGTGACACCCCAGGAAAACCAGGAAAAAAAAAACCACGCAACCTAACTAGCTTCCTCAGTAACTACGTGCTAAATTTCGGGACGAAATTTCTTTTAACTTGAGGATGATGTGACAAACCATATTTTTGAGGTATAAACTAGTCAATTCTTTCGAACCTTTTATTTACATTTCCTTTACGTTCTGTGCAACACATCGTGCAATGTCTGCACAAATATGTATTGTACATATATATTGTCATACATTAATCTATTTATTGTAATTGTTACTAATTGTTAGGTTTTAATTATTATTAATTGTTAGAAAAAAAAGTAAAATAGACATATAAAAACCACATTTGACAATTTGCCATCTTGTTCCCTTGTGTGCGATACACACAGCCCACAGCTGCCTAGTTTGATACTATTAGTTACGGCCCAACCCCAATCCTTATTATCTTCGGCCCACACCCATCCCCCTCAACCGCCATTCACAATTTACGTATAAGATGTATATATTGTTATATCCTTACCCCGGAAACAAACCCTACGGCAATCGGAGTAGCTTTCTTCACCATCACGCATACCACCTCTCGTCTCTGTCTCCCTCGGCAACCGGAGAACATCACCACTCCTTCGCCACACTCCTCCATCACCGATCGAGGGTAAGTCCCACAAGCTTCGTTACTTCGTTTTCGAACGTGTTGATTCGGTTTCGGTCCAACCTTGGCTTTGTTTGATGCCCGTGAATGATTGATTACATGAAAATATATGAAAATATATGTACACTTGCTTGATGATCTACATATGTATTATTCCTGCTTGATGAAAATTATAGGAAAATACATGCTATGTGTGAACGTGACATATATATGAACTGTTCATGCTCTCGATGTTATACATGAAGGTATTGATGATAAGTGTTTAGTTTGCATGCAATACATGTGAAGTATATGATGCCTAGGTTCGCTTTACTCGTATTGAATAATAGTTTCGGTTTGATTTTGGCATAATAATAGGAACGCGGATACGAACCGGCATGTTTGTATATGTGATTATATAGATACCGTGCTCGGTCGATCGTTGGTAGTTTAAAGTGTTTGTGACATCATCAACTGATTCGATACTCCATGTTTATTCTCATGTGTGTGAACGTAATGTATGATTTTGTGATGTAAACCACATTTTTTTTATGTAATGTATGAATTCTTCTTGATAAAATGCTAACCCTCGGGACCGAGCGATATGAGTATCCCGGTTTAGAGTAGGAAGTTCAGATCCGATAGCTTGATGACCACATTAATGGCTCGTGGTTCATGATGTTTTTCATATTGGTTATGAAATTGGATTTTGTTTTGGGTAGATGTACAACCTGGTCATGCGTGTATAGGTAATATTGTTAGGATGAATCTTGGTGTTTGTACTGTTGTTAGGATGAGGTAATAAGGTGAAGTATTATAAGAAATCATGAGGATGAAGAGACGATAATGTAACTGGGAATTTTTATATGGGTTTCATGAAGTGTACAAGTAAGCATGCGTATGGTACAACCCTTAAGGGTTCATGATTTGAATCTTGTGTGTCAAATGTCCTTTTGTCTCTTCCTGTTGATCCGAAAGGGATAAGAGGAAATCATGTTGGTCCAATTGTACAGTTAGGATATTTGGCCCGACAACCACACAATCTTTTTGAAACCTCTTTGTCGTACATTCACACATAATTAGAATAGGTTGTTATATGAGGTGAAGGGTGGATACTGTATGATTAGAAGACAATCGCACACTAAGTTTTAGATGCACAATTATTATTTCCAGTCTCCCATGTTGGGCCAATAGGGTTTCGGTGTTGGGCTTATGATATAATGGGGTTGTACACAACATAATCTAGCCTAACTGCACACTGCCACCTTAGTCGTACACTCTTCTAATGGGCCATAAGGCTTGTCGGGTCAACCACACGCACAACTAGCATTAGGAAGCTCATGTTGTTATTTATAAAACTAAGTGATAATATCATGATCTGTTTTATGTTATAAGACACGTGCTACTTATGGTATATGCTACATGATTTAATACGAGCCTATATGACATTGTTTGGTACACGCCTAACTGGATACGATAATTATAATAGGTCGTGATTGACAAAAGTGTTTTAACAAGTAAACTATCTGCCGAGCAAACTAAGGTGAGTTCACACTTTCTACAAGGCATGGGATTCCCAGGGTGGGAATGGGATTGGATGATTTATTTGTGCAAACTTAGTTAATGGAACCTAATGATATGGTCCTCAGGGTGAGGATGGTAAATGATAAGATACAGCTAGACTAGTATACCAATTGAACTGATCTTCGCATACACGCCAGGGGTTGGCCGCGATATTATGACTGGTCTTCGCACACATGCCTGGGAAAGGCCGCGAACTATACATACTAAAACTTCGCACACATGCCAGGGTGGCCGCGATACAAATATACATAGTCTAGGATACTTGGGAATTTTCCCTAGTCATCGCATACATGCCTAGAGGGCCGCGATATAAACTAATAAGATACATGACTTAACGAACGAACAAAAGGCTTACTTTCCTATTACTATTACTGAACGGTTTACTGTGAACTCGCTCAACTAGTTGTTGACTCTCTGTTGCATGCCTTGCAGGACCTTAGGTACTTATGGAGCTTGCACAAGGAGGAGCAGGTCGTTGTGGGCATGGATCATGAATGCTTGTTAAATGTTTACGACATTACACACTTAATACCTATGTTTGGGTTTTTACGTTAATGCTTCCGCTACACTTGATTATGTTGGTTTTGATAAACACCTTTCGTATTGATGGCTAACTATTACTACTTATTTAGATGTTCAATATGATTGGTGGTTTGATCCTGGTCAGTCATGCCTCCAAGCGGTGATACTCCGCATGTGAATTTGGGGGTGTGACAGTTTGGTATCAGAGCCATTGGTTATAGTGAACTTGGTTTTAAAAAGGGAAAAATCTTTTGATAAAAACCAGACTATAACCTGTTCAGTGCTCAACGATCCATAACGATGCTTCGCTCCACGTGCAAGGCTCAACACTAGGTGGTATGATTTAAGTTTATATTGCCTACTTGCTAGATTACTTTTGTGGAGTGTGCTCTTTATGGTATGCTTAGTTAACGTAGTAGCATGATTGCCCTTATTAGCCCTAGTGTGCTTGCTTTGACACTCAACTATTTACTTTAAACTTGACAAGTAGTGATCAAATTCTTTTCCTGTTTTCTCCTCACCCCAATACGACAATTGTTTTATGCGTTCTATTTATCCGTATGACTGTCTCGACATGACGTCGCCATCTGACCCTCCGTACATTCGGTTTGCACGTCAACATTCATGAAGACCAGACCTGGCTCAAACGAACTTGGGTTTAGGAGAACTACACCTACGCATCCCGGTTGACGAACCCTATCACCTTCGCCTGTCATCGTCACCAGAAACGAAGCAGCCACAGTTACACGCATTCGTCGTTTTGCAACTCGCAACCTTACCCACCAAACTCTGTTTTGGACAAATGATACACTCGCACGACCGCGATGCAACGAACTTCCCTTTTGTGCTATGCCGCCATGCGCCACTATTGGAAATTATTTCTAGATAACAGATTACTCGGTAGTTCCTTTATTATTATTATTATTGTTGAACCCCTATTTTTGCACGACTCTTCGCATGAACCTCATTAATTCCCTGCTTCTCCGATTGAAAACCGATTTGACGAAACACCAACAACCATACCACGATCTTTCACCAAGCACAAAACTACCTTATTACCCTGTTGGGTGATTTAAATTTTATTGCTTGGTTAGCTCTCTTGTATACCCAACATAGCGAGTGAATGCCATTACTGGTGAAATAGTCTTAGGACATTTAGAGACGGAGATATGGATCATTCAACCCATCGGTGAACCTGATAGTTTACACGTTTACCTGACCCATCTTACACTACAAGAGACGTACTTAAATATGCGGAATATTTGCACTAGCTTTTGTACCGACACATGATTGTTGATTTATGTTATGTCTAATTTCTACCATTTGCTTAGACCAAACCGTCATTCTCTTACCACAGTGACATTTCGTTCTCGCTTCTCCATGCAAAGACACCGAAACGAACACCCTCTAGCATAGAGAGTTTGTAAGGCTCGACTCTTGATCCTTGGTGATCACTCCTTGAAACCTTGAGGATGATGATGCGTTGTTGATACGATTATACTCTCTTGAACATGTTTTCGCGTCCTTTCCTTGGAACCTCACGACTACACAGACGAATTTTAGATTTATTCGCACGGCCTAAGGAACTACCCCGAATTTGGTTGCTTACCGACTCAGGATACCCCTTGTTCGAGTTCATTGGAACTCCCGTCATGGCCCAGAGTTCACTTGGGAGCGAGAGGACCAGATGAAACGTAAATATCCCCAGTTATTCGGGAAAACTGCAACCACTACTGAGGCTGAAGCTACTACAGAATTTCGGGACGAAATTCCAAACCAACGGGGGGATGATGTGACACCCCAGGAAAACCAGGAAAAAAAAAACCACGCAACCTAACTAGCTTCCTCAGTAACTACATGCTAAATTTTGGGACGAAATTTCTTTTAACTTGAGGATGATGTGACAAACCATATTTTTGAGGTATAAACTAGTCAATTCTTTCGAACCTTTTATTTACATTTCCTTTACGTTCTGTGCAACACATCGTGCAACGTCTGCACAAATATGTATTGTACATATATGTTGTCATACATTAATCTATTTATTGTAATTGTTACTAATTGTTAGGTTTTAATTATTATTAATTGTTAGATAAAAAAAAGTAAAATAGACATATAAAAACCACATTTGACAATTTGCCATCTTGTTCCCTTGTGTGCGATACACACAGCCCACAGCTGCCTAGTTTGATACTATTAGTTATGGCCCAACCCCAATCCTTATTATCTTCGGCCCACACCCATCCCCCTCAACCGCCATTCACAATTTACGTATAAGATGTATATATTGTTATATCCTTACCCCGGAAACAAACCCTACGGCAATCGGAGTAGCTTTCTTCACCATCACGCATACCACCTCTCGTCTCTGTCTCCCTCGGCAACCGGAGAACATCACCACTCCTTCGCCACACTCCTCCATCACCGATCGAGGGTAAGTCCCACAAGCTTCGTTACTTCGTTTTCGAACGTGTTGATTCGGTTTCGGTCTAACCTTGGCTTTGTTTGATGCCCGTGAATGATTGATTACATGAAAATATATGAAAATATATGTACACTTGCTTGATGATCTACATATGTATTATTCCTGCTTGATGAAAATTATAGGAAAATACATGCTATGTGTGAACGTGACATATATATGAACTGTTCATGCTCTCGATGTTATACATGAAGGTATTGATGATAAGTGTTTAGTTTGCATACAATACATGTGAAGTATATGATGCCTAGGTTCGCTTTACTCGTATTGAATAATAGTTTCGGTTTGATTTTGGCATAATAATAGGAACGCGGATACGAACCGGCATGTTTGTATATGTGATTATATAGATACCGTGCTCGGTCGATCGTTGGTAGTTTAAAGTGTTTGTGACATCATCAACTGATTCGATACTCCATGTTTATTCTCATGTGTGTGAACGTAATGTATGATTTTGTGATGTAAACCACATTTTTTTATGTAATGCATGAATTCTTCTTGATAAAATGCTAACCCTCGGGACCGAGCGATATGAGTATCACGGTTTAGAGTAGGAAGTTCAGATCCGATAGCTTGATGACCACATTAATGGCTCGTGGTTCATGATGTTTTTCATATTGGTTATGAAATTGGATTTTGTTTTGGGTAGATGTACAACCTGGTCATGCGTGTATAGGTAATATTGTTAGGATGAATCTTGGTGTTTGTACTGTTGTTAGGATGAGGTAATAAGGTGAAGTATTATAAGAAATCATGAGGATGAAGAGACGATAATGTAACTGAGAATTTTTATATGGGTTTCATGAAGTGTACAAGTAAGCATGCGTATGGTACAACCCTTAAGGGTTCATGATTTGAATCTTGTGTGTCAAATGTCCTTTTGTCTCTTCCTGTTGATCCGAAAGGGATAAGAGGAAATCATGTTGGTCCAATTGTACAGTTAGGATATTTGGCCCGACAACCACACAATCTTTTTGAAACCTCTTTGTCGTACATTCACACATAATTAGAATAGGTTGTTATATGAGGTGAAGGGTGGATACTGTATGATTAGAAGACAATCACACACTAAGTTTTAGATGCACAATTATTATTTCCAGTCTCCCATGTTGGGCCAATAGGGTTTCGGTGTTGGGCTTATGATATAATGGGGTTGTACACAACATAATCTAGCCTAACTGCACACTGCCACCTTAGTCGTACACTCTTCTAATGGGCCATAAGGCTTGTCGGGTCAACCACACGCACAACTAGCATTAGGAAGCTCATGTTGTTATTTATAAAACTAAATGATAATATCATGATCTGTTTTATGTTATAAGACACGTGCTACTTATGGTATATGCTACATGATTTAATACGAGCCTATATGACATTGTTTTGTACACGCCTAACTGGATACGATAATTATAATAGGTCGTGATTGACAAAAGTGTTTTAACAAGTAAACTATCTGCCGAGCAAACTAAGGTGAGTTCACACTTTCTACAAGGCATGGGATTCCCAGGGTGGGAATGGGATTGGATGATTTATTTGTGCAAACTTAGTTAATGGAACCTAATGATATGGTCCTCAGGGTGAGGATGGTAAATGATAAGATACAGCTAGACTAGTATACCAATTGAACTGATCTTCGTACACGCCAGGGGTTGGCCGCGATATTATGACTGGTCTTCGCACACATGCCTGGGAAAGGCCGCGAACTATACATACTAAAACTTCGCACACATGCCAGGGTGGCCGCGATACAAATATACATAGTCTAGGATACTTGGGAATTTTCCCTAGTCATCGCATACATGCCTAGAGGGCCGCGATATAAACTAATAAGATACATGACTTAACGAACGAACAAAAGGCTTACTTTCCTATTACTATTACTGAACGGTTTACTGTGAACTCGCTCAACTAGTTGTTGACTCTCTGTTGCATGCCTTGCAGGACCTTAGGTACTTATGGAGCTTGCACAAGGAGGAGCAGGTCGTTGTGGGCATGGATCATGAATGCTTGTTAAATGTTTACGACATTACACACTTAATACCTATGTTTGGGTTTTTACGTTAATGCTTCCGCTACACTTGATTATGTTGGTTTTGATAAACACCTTTCGTATTGATGGCTAACTATTACTACTTATTTAGATGTTCAATATGATTGGTGGTTTGATCCTGGTCAGTCATGCCTCCAAGCGGTGATACTCCGCATGTGAATTTGGGGGTGTGACACATTGTGCGCCAGCACTGGAGAACTTCCACAAGCCACTAATGGTCGACACCAGTGAGACAAGGAGCATATCCTCTATGTTGTCGCCTTCCGGCCCAAGGCCCATCAGCCCACATCCTCTTACACCTCTCCGGCTATAAATAGAGACCTCAGTTCACATGTTAAACATTCTATTCCCTCTACTCACTCTTTACACACTTTAATCTCCTCAAAGGAGATACTTATTCTCACGCCGGAGTCTGGTTAAGAGGGAAACCCCCATATTCCCCTCTTAATGAGCTAACGGTGTTCTATTTTGCAGGATTAGCGGATCATTAAGAAGCTCAGAAAGTGGTAAGAAGATTAACCCTTATGGTAGAAACATAAACCAAACTAATCAACCCTAAAATTAGTTCCGTGTTTCTTCATTGGCGCCCATCGATTTTACAATCACTTTTCATCTTCTTTTTCTGAGTTTTCGTTGAGTTTTTTTCTGCTTTCTTGGTCATGGCTGGCCAAGGAATCATTTCCGATTTCGGTTTGGCACGAACCCCAACGCAGGACCGGTGGAGGACATTCATAATGTCCAAATCCAACCTGCCGAGGAAGTTGGAGAAATCGAAATAACAAACACCGAGGGACCCCGCGCGAGCATCACTCACATCACTCAGACGGTAACCCAGGAAACAATGGCGCGGGACCTTCAAATCCAGCAACACATCAGAACATTTCGGCGCTATTAGGGCTACCTGAAGGCGAAACTCCAGCCTCTTGGCACGCGAAACAAATTGCTACCATCAATGTTGCGTATCAATCTTTGAGCGTACAACAAGCAGTCTTACAAGCATAACCTTCTTTGGTTACACCTTAGGGTCAGAGTCAGGGGGCGCGCCAGATACCCCCACAACAAAACCTCCAAGGAAGAAGTAACAGACCTCCCCCCACAAGAAGGCCAAGCGTGCATGAGACGCGCGACACGCGAGGAGAGACAGAAAGCTATTATGACTATCCGTCAAATGTCCAAAGAGGCCCAGTTCAGACCCGGCTTGGGCCGCGCAACTTGAACAATGAATGGGACTACACAGACCCAAACGACCCAACTTGGCAAGATGACGAAGGGTCTTCAGTCTTCAACCGCTTACAGAGGAACCATGAATATTACAAACCAAGGCAGCGCGTCGGATACAGCGAAGAGGCAGAGCAAGACTTCCGCCTCGCCTATCGACCAGCTGAAGCTGCAGAACATTCAAAGTTCATCCCAAAGATTGCTCTAGCGCTGCTATCAAGAGGAAAATTGCCTCTAACAGTTGGAAAGTTTAATGGGCTGACTGATCCTGATGATCACGTTAGAGTTTTCACAAGCGTTGGTTGCATGGGAGGATGGAATATGCCTATGTGGTGCCATTTGTTTATCCAAACTTTTACAGGGGCTGCTCGCGCCTGGTTTGACAGCCTCCCTCCGGGAAAGATCAAGTCGTGGGTTGATTTCAGAACACAGTTTGTGAACCACTTCAGTCAGCAAAGACGCTACCAGCGCGACACAGCCGAGGTAACAGACATTTGGCGCAGAGAGAACGAAGGTTTAGAAGATTTCATCACTCGCTTTAATAAGGAGTGTTTGGAAATCGGTGGTGTAAGCGAACAGCTCATGCGCGCTCCCTTCAAGAAAGCCATTCGCTGTGATAGCCTCATCAGAACTATCACAGGAAAAGATGGAATGCCCAAGGAATGGGATAAGCTCATGGAAGCTGCGAAGATAGTCGCGCAAACTGAAGAGGCGTTGGCCAGTCACAAGAACTCTTACACTGAAGATAAGTTTTCCAAAGGAAGCTCGCGCGATAACAACAGGCGCAACAAAGGCAAAAACCCTGGATGGAAAGCCAGCCATTCCAGCGGTTATGACGAACGACTTCGATACAGAGAAGACGCGCGAGACACTATTGATCGCATTGGTTATCGAAAGGCAGTCAGGAACGAGAATCGAGAAAAGCGGTGCTCATAAAGACACCAAAAGAGGTGCTCATGACGGAGAACCATGATTTTTAGGCTCCCAGGCCTATGACGAACAAGAAGGGGCAGGACCCCAATCTGTACTGTGACTTGCACAAGGATACAGGTCATCTGACAGATGACTATATCAGCTTAAGGCAAGAAATTGAAAAAGCATTGAAAAGTGGAAAGCTAAGCCATCTTGTAAAGAATGTGCGCAAAGAGACACGTCAGATTCAGCGCAACGATGATGGAAGAGAGAAAAAGGTTAGACGCTTGGAAACACACATGGTCAACGGACCAAGATATAGCGCAAGAGATAAAGGCAAGAGACCTTTCGAACCGGCATGGCAAGAGCAACAGGTCATCTTCCCGGTAGTACGCGGGGGTCCAGGCGCCACGCGCCCCGTCGTCATTACCGGTATTATTGGGCATTACGAAACAGAATACATATTCATTGATCCGGGAAATACAGCGGATATCATCTATGAGCAATGCTTTAATCAGTTTGACGATGAAGATAAAGCGAGACTTGAGCCAGTCGATTACCCTCTGTCAGGATTCTGCAACGAAATGGTCTTCCCACTAGGCCAAATCAGCTTCCCCGTCATGCTTTCTGACGGGAAGCATTCAAGAACCACAACTGTCAACTTCATGGTGATGCCGGTCAAATCAAGGCATGATGTTTTGATTGGGAGAGAAACCCAAGGAGAGCAAAACATGGTAACTTCCACGCCCCACTCAGCGATCGGGTTCCCAACCGAGACGGGGGTTGCAATTATATATGCAAAGAAGGAAGTAATGTCAGCAGACGATGTGCGCCCGACCAAAGCGGTGAAGGTTTCAGTGACCGAGCCAGAAAAGTGGGTCTTAAATCGCAAATACCCAGAGCAAATGGTGACGATAGGCCACGCGATCTCACCAAACATCAGAACGCACCTCAAACAACTTTTGTTCAGGAATATGGACATTTTCGCCTTGACTCCGGCAGACATGACCGGTGTCCCGCGCGACGTTACCGAGCATTGTCTTAACACTTATCCCTCCGTTGAACCAAAAGTACAAAGAAGGCGCAGCTTAGGGGCGGATAAGACCAAAGCAATGAATGAGCAAGTCTGTGAGCTATTAAAAGCAGGTATCTTAAGAGAGGTGCGCTATCAGAGTTGGGTGGCAAACCCTGTGATGGTGGAGAAGTCGAACGGAGGATGGAGAATGTGCATCGATTATACCGATCTCAACAAGGCATGCCCTAAAGACTGCTACTCTTTGCCTGAGATCGACAAAAAGATAGACTCTCTCGCACCATACAGATGGAAATGTTTCTTAGATTGTTACAAGGGGTACCATCAAGTCCAAATAAAGCTTGAGGACGAAAACAAGACAGCTTTTTGAACCGAACTCGGAATCTTCTGTTACACAAAGATGTCGTTCGGCCTTGTTGGGATTGAACCCTACCAGAGGAACAGATAATGTAAAGCCAAAACCGGATCACATCAGAGGACTACAATAAGCAGCAGTTTACACTTTGCTTTCCCCTTGACAGTGGTAATCTAACAGCTGATGGATCTTAAGTACTGCTCACTACAACAACTGATGAACCAAACACTGATGAAACTCTAAAGACCGCTGAAGACAAACACTGTTGCTCGATCTACTGCTGTTTCCTAAGTACTGCTGAAGACACAAGCACTGCCCACTCAAAGACTGATCACCTTTGAAGAAAGCACTGAAGTTCAACATCAGTGCTCAGGCTACAACAGTGTAACGTGAAGCAGTTGTTATCTCTTGTTTTGTATTGTACTGATAATCAGATGTTGCATATCAGTAGTTTGTTTAGAACAGTGTATATAGGTTGTTAGTTTGTTAGATGTCACTATCATGGTGACGTCAGGTGAGATGTGTCAGTGGTTTGGTTTGCCTATAAATGGAGCAGTACCCTGTACTGTTACATTTGATTGACTGAGTAGATTCTTCTTCTTCAGTCCAATCCTTTCATCGTGTGCAACCAACCTTGGGGTATCAGGCTGAGGGGGAGCTTAGTATTGTAAGCATGCTTGTAATCATTTGCTTTGTAATTCAATCATTCGACTTAATGAGAAGCAATTGTTTATCATACTATTTTCCTCTTTGATTGGGTTTACAAAGTTTGTATCCATTTCCGCTGCACTTTATATCATTTCATATATTCTGACTGTACAATTTATACAAACAAACACAATCATGAGAGCCTCCGATCCTAACAATTGGTATCGGAGCTTTGACAGTCAAATTCGATCTAACAATCAATTTGACATAACAGTTCAGCTCACAATTCATTGATACTAAGGTTGGTCGTATTTCAGTTGAAAATCAGAGTAACGAGAAATCATGTTCAAAATGATGACTCAAAAGCTCTGTAAAATAACCAAGATGTCATAAGATTCACAAATCTCATACAACTGGTGATGTCATGCACAAATCACTCATAGTTTCCAGATCTGCAAACTTATCTGAAAACTATGGTGTGTTCATCTTCATTCAAAATTGATTTCAACTGTTGTTATGAAATTTGTGATGTTTTCATATTTTACACTAAAGTATGCACCTCAGATCAGCAAAACCTATGTTCATCTAAACACTAGTGTTCTGCTGACAGAGAAAGAGGGAAATAAAGCTTTAGTCAAAATTTCTTATGTGCTCAAAGGCAGGTTGAGAATCCTTAAAAGGACCAAATCAACTTTGTCATAACACATTAAGAAAATAAAGTGTCAAAACAGTCCTAATCATACGTAATGTGAGATCTGGTAATAAAACAAGTACAAATGTGGCCAGATCCCTCAAAACATTACTTCAAAATGATTCTGGACTAAGCTTGTTCAAAATAAAATCTCCCAGTGAGTATTTCTGAACATGTGAATAAAAATGGTAAAAAGGGAAAAAGAAAATGAACAAATCTCAAAGTGTGGTTATCTCAAAACTTTTGAAATCAAAAAGAAAAGAGTATAAGCATAAAACACTCTTGAGGTTAAAGTTGGGTAAAACAATGGAATCATGCAACTGTGTGCATTCATCAATACAAGAATTGTTCAGGTAACAATGACATTCCTAGTGATTGACCTTAAAAGAAGAATTTACAATCGATTGACAAGAAAATGACCCCAAACAATGGTCAAAATAACTTGAGAATGATATGATCATGAACTTATTGAAAAGCTGTCAGATCATTTTGATAATTTTCAAAACTCCTTAATTTTTTTAAGGTGTTTTTCTCAAATAAAACCAGATATATATTACTTCTTGCAAAATGTATTTTGTACTTTTACTCATTTTTGTTAGTAAAAGTTCATCTCTGGTCAGGATGCAATTTCCTTATTTTTGTGTGAAATTACTATCCTTAAATCTGATCAAAAGGAAATGGCACACATATCAAGGTCATATTAAGCTCAAGTTTGGTTGTCACAGATTAAAAATTGATTGCAAATTGATTTTGAACTACTGAGATACTCATGTTCTAGTTCAAGTAATTAGACACAAAATGAGTTGTTTTAGTAGAAGAAGTTTTCATCATCTGGGATGCTAAACCACTGTCTGGAATAATGGATATTTGGCAAAACCTTAAACAAAATTTCTGTAGATAACTGCTGGCAATTTAATCTTGATAATATACATCTAAAATGTATTTTGTTAAGAATAGCAATTCTGGTGTTCAACAGATGCTAGACAAGATATTGTGCTTTCACAAGACAAAATCAATTCCTACATCTGGACAAGCAGATGCTAAACTTATTTGTCAAAAGTCAAAACACTGCTGCACAAACAGTTGTTACACAAATGATCCTCATTATTGTTTTCAACCACTGCTGTTCCTTAAATGCTGTTGTACCTCAACATCTGTTCTCTAAAGAATGTCCACTGCTAATAGTCAACCCCTGCTCTTTCAAAAACACTGATGTTTAAAATCATTGTTCTATCCACTGATACACCCACTGCTTCATTTCATTACCGTTGTAACTACTGATGATTGATCCATCAGTGGTTGTCAAAACAACTGTCCTCCATTATTTACCATTTCATCAGGGGTTGGCACGTGGTCAACTTTTAGCCGTCAGATCATTATAACCGCTGCCACATCAGCATTCACTTTTTCCCTAAAATAAAACCCTGATTAAACCCAAACAGGGGCTCACACTGTCGAATTGAATTACAAATATTCTCTTCACAAAGCAGTTTCCCACTCTTCTTCACAAAAACCTTCTTCGATCTTCTTCATCAAAAATGACGAAACCAAAATCGAAATCAAAATCAAAACCATCTTCTTCCTCCACCCCAACAGACGTCACTCAAATGGCCGTCGAAACCACAGAAGTCCGTTACAAAACCCCTCACAATTATGTGGGTATACTCACAAAACCCACAACTGACAACACCTTCGACTCCATCATTGACACCTTATTTGCATCAAAGTACAAAACTTTGATAACAGCAGACGCTCCCATTTATCTTCAAACCCAGAGAGAGTTCTGGAAAAATGCCACCCTTGAAAAACAAGGAGACATCATCACAGACATCAACTCCTCGATACAGGGTAAGAAGGTTCAAATAACACCACAATCCATTTCTGAAATCTTTAAACTCGATGATTTGAAAGGAAAAAACTCATTTTCTAAAGACGAGTTGAAAAAGGATTTCATAAACAGGGGCTATGCAGAGCAACCAAAAAGGGATACCTTACAAAAAGGCTATTTTCCTTCTACACCCAGATTTTTATTTCACACACTGTTAATGTGTGTTTCTAATAAAACAACGTCTTTTAATGAAATACCAACAAAAATTCAATGCCTGGGGTATGCAATTTTAAAAAATGAAAACTATAATTACTCCCATGAAATATTTGATGATTTGGTAAAAAAACGTTGATAATAAGGCATTTCTGCTCTTTCCACGATTTCTAAGCTACTATTTTGAACAAAAAATTATAAAGGAAGATGCAGAATTGCCCAAACAAGGTGCCTCTTTTAAAATAAACTGCTTAACACCTGAAATATTCTCTAGAATGTTGGCACCAATAAAAACAAAAGCAGAGGTGCCTGAGCAGAATTTAGCAGATGAAACTGCTCCTCAGGTATCTGCTGCTGAGCCCACTGCTCCAGGTGATCAAAGCAGCACACCCACTGTTTTGAAACCCACACCTGCCACCACTAAAAAGACAAAAAGAAAAACATCCAGAAAGCCCACCAAATCCAAACCAAAGGCAACTCTGGAAGATGAGATCCCAGAGTCAATGCCAATGACAGCACAAAAGTCACCAATAACCACTGCTGCTACTTCCTCACAGCAGATGGAAGAAAGGTCTCAACCCCAGCCTCAAACTCCTCCTGCATCCTCACAAAAGGATCAGGTTGTAAGCACAGGGACCCCACAATATGAAGCTCTGGACCCACTCGGATCCATCTTCCACAGTCCTGATCCCAAGGACATGTCTCTTTCAACTCCTTTACCCTCACCCCATATAATACCACCATCCACCATACCTTTGTTGCATGCAGCTGATGTTACTTAGACACAAACCAGTTCCTCTCAACTACCTATCACTGAGAGTATACTTCAACAGGTGACTGGGTCTGATGTTGACATTTCTGCTATCCCAGCAACAATTGAGGAGGTTACACTGCAGGAATTACAAGTGATTCCTGTCAGTAGTTCAAGTGGAGCAGCCACTACAAGTGTTGAATCTACAGGTTTACACTTGGACAGTGGTTTCATTAGTAAGACTCCCTTGAAGGCAAATTCTTCTATAGCACCCTTGAGAACCACCAGTGAGTTTGTTTTGACTACTGGCAACATCAAAAGGTTATCAAGTGCTGAAGAAAGAAGTCCCCAGTACCAAGAACAAGGGGCATCAATGGCTGGATTTTGGGACACTGTTCCTAAATCATTCATTGGTAAAACCACTACTGGTGGGGATTCAGATGATCCTGTTAACTCAGGTGATGATTCAAGATATCAGGAATTGACGGGCAGGGTAGAAAACCTTGAAACCTCAGTTGCTGAAATAAAGGATATGGTGCAGCAGCTGTTAAAAGCTCAGAAAGCCCAATCCACTGCTGCTCCAGCTCAAGCATCTGCTCAACAAGCACCTGCTGCAAATGAGTTATGGAACTTATTCCAACCACTGCTGGAAAGACAAAAGCAGATGGCAGATCAGCAGCATGCCATACATGTTCAAAAGCTGACCAATATGGTGGAATCAAGATTCAAGGATACTTAGGCGGATATAAAAGCTATAAAAGCTCACATTCAAAGTGCCTCTGGAAAGGTTCCCTCCACTGTTCTCTTCATGAACGAACCCTTCTCAGATAATGCCAAAAAGGGGGAGAAGATCAAGTAGAAGAAAAAGGGAATTGATGATGGTATGTATGTTGAGCCAGAAAATAGTCAAACCAAAACTGCAGTATCAACACACACCACATCACCACACACCACCACAACTACTGTTCCACCACCATCTGTGTCTACAACACAAAAACCACCATTACCATCACAAACAGCCAAACCATTATCACCCCCTGCCAAAAAGCAGAAGACAACAGATGTTACAACATCTATTTTAATGGCAACAGTGGTTGAAAGACCAGTTGTTTCAACTACTGTTAGTTAGCCACTTATCTCCACTCAAACAACTGCCATCATAACCCCTGCTCAAAAGCAGAAGACATCTGCTGATACATCAGTAGTTGTAACGACAACAGCGATTGAAGCACCAGTTGTTTCAACAGCTGTTAGTCAACCATCCACCACTGCTCTCACCTTTCCTACATCACAACCAAAGCTCTTCAGTAGAAAAAGAAAGTCAATCCCTGCCAATGAGGGTATACACAGTCCTAATGCTGCACAATATCCACTGGAACTTGAAGATATCAAAAATGAGATGAGGCAATTCTATACAGAAGAAGATCCTTCAAAAAGAAGATTCTCCTCACTCATAGGCTACATGGCACTAGAAGATATGGATGATTACCTCAAGATCAAGGCAAGGCAAGCTAAAGTAAAAGCTAAGGTTGATAGTGAAAGTGAAGGTCTAATTGACGAAGGCATTGCTAAAAGACTGGAGTTCTACTTCACAAAAGTAAAGCAGATAGAAGAATTTGCACAAGAGCTAAACAAAGAAAAGGCTGATCAAAAGAAAAGGTTAAGAAAACAATATCTAGCCTACATCATGAAAGAGAAATTCTATCCTGCTGAAGAACAACAGTTCAAAGAATGGCCATTAGTTGCTCTAAAGCATGAGGCAGAAAGGATTGAGAAAATCAAGAATGATCCTACAAAGAAGAAGAATGCTCCGAACTGGAGTAAATACAAAAAGCTCATTGCTGACCTAACTGCAGAGTATAAAGGAAAGAAAAAGGAGCTAGTGGATGTAAAAATGGATACTACTGAAGCCATATCAAAATGGTCCAGGCAGCAGACTGATGAAGCCTATGAAAGGCTAAAGAAAAGAAAGATAACTGTCTCAAGTGCTTCAAAGAAATGTGAACAAATGATGAAGCTTGAACAGCAGATTGAAAACCTCAGAACATTGTTCAAATCAGCAGACAAACCTATTTTTGTGTCAAACCAAGAAGAAGGTAAACAGCTGACTGAAGAAGAGGTCAAAGAAAAGGAAGCAGAGTACATCAAGGACACCATCATGAAAATGGGTCTAAAAGAAGACAGCTCAACAAAGCTTCAAAACCTTGTTAAGAAGGTATTAAACAAACCTGCATCACCAAACACTGCAACAGACATGTCAGAAAATGAAAGGCAAGAGCAAATTGAGAAAGAAACTGCAGAAGACATAGCTGCAGCAAACAAAGTCATTGAAGAAGCCTTCAAAAGAATGTCTGAAAGTCTGCAAGTGTTCACAAGGCCATCATCTCCTAACTCATCAAAGAATAAATCTCTCCCAAGAAACCCATTTGGTTTAAAAATACTAAAGTGGATGTCTGATCAAAAGACTCACGTATTGACTCTTGTCAGAACCAATGGTGAAGTGAAGTACATATCAAGGAAAGAAGCACTTGGCCTGAGTGTTGAAGATTTGCAGGATCTCCTTGAACTTACACTGTGTAAGGATGAAGATGACCAGAGTGCCAAGGAATTTGAAGCTGAATTTAAAAGACAAGCTAAGGAACTCTTGATGAGAAATAAAGGTCCTGAATAATGAAGGGTTTTGGCATTATCTGTTCCAGGGGGAGATTGTTGGGATTGAACCCTACCAGAGGAACAGATAATGTAAAGCCAAAACCGGATCACATCAGAGGACTACAATAAGCAGCAGTTTACACTTTGCTTTCCCCTTGACAGTGGTAATCTAACAGCTGATGGATCTTAAGTACTGCTCACCACAACAACTGATGAACCAAACACTGATGAAACTCTAAAGACTGCTGAAGACAAACACTGTTGCTCTATCTACTGCTGTTTCCTAAGTACTGCTGAAGACACAAGCACTGCCCACTCAAAGACTGATCACCTTTGAAGAAAGCACTGAACTTCAACATCAGTGCTCAGGCTACAACAGTGGAACGTGAAGCAGTTGTTATCTCTTGTTTTGTATTGTACTGATAATCAGATGTTGCATATCAGTAGTTTGTTTAGAACAGTGTATATAGGTTGTTAGTTTATTAGATGTCACTATCATGGTGACGTCTGCTGAGATGCGTCAGTGGTTTGGTTTGCCTATAAATGGAGCAGTACCCTGTACTGTTACATTTGGTTGACTGAGTGGATTCTTCTTCTTCAGTCCAATCCTTTCATCTTGTGCAACCAACCTTGGGGTATCAGGCTGAGGGGGAGCTTAGTATTGTAAGCATGCTTGTAATCATTTGCTTTGTAATTCAATCATCCGACTTAATGCGAAGCAATTGTTTATCATACTATTTTCCTCTTTGATTGGGTTTACAAAGTTTGTATCCATTTCCGCTGCACTTTATATCATTTCATATATTCTGACTGTACAATTTATATAAACAAACACAATCCTGAGAGCCTCCGATCCTAACAGGCCTCAAAAACGCTGGCGCAACATACCAACGTCTGATGGATAAAATCTTTGTTGAAGATATTGGGAAACACATCGAGGTTTACATTGATGACCTCGTAATCAAAAGTCCTGAGGAAGACCAGATGTTAAAGGATATAGAGAAGACCTTTAACTCCTTGCGAAGCGTGAATATAAAATTAAATCCAGCCAAATGTTCCTTTGGTATAGAAGAAGGAAAATTCTTGAGTTTCATGGTCACAAATGGCGGGTTTAAAGTTAATCCAGAGAAAGTGCAAGCTATCGAGCGGATGTCGTCACCCCGAACAATCAAAGAGATGCAACGATTGGCCGGACGCCTAGCCGCGCTTAATCGATTTCTATAAAACCATGCTGCAAAATCATATCCTTTTATCAGCACCCTGCGCAACTGTGTTAAAAAGCAAGAATTCAAATGGACGCCAGAAGCAGAAACTGCTTTCCAACAGATGAAAGAATGTCTGATAAAGCTCCCTACTCTGACCGCGCCATTTGAAAAGGAACCACTCATCCTGTACATGTCCTCTTCGGACAAGGGCACGTGATCACAGTACTCACCAACTTTCACATCGGCACAATATTGCAAAAACTAGAGACATCTGGGCGGTTAGCAAAATGGGCGATCGAGCTGGGGGGCCACAACATTTTGTACAGGTCGCGCCCAGCCATCAAGGGTTAAGTTCTAGCGGATTTCGTCACAGAAGTCCCAGTGGATAAAATCAAGGATTGTAAGATTGTTGAGATTCCCGTGAAAGACACGTCCAATGAGTTATGGTTGCTGTACACTGATGGGGCCTCAAATGAAGATGGCGCAGGAGCTGGATTGCGTCTTGTAAGCCCTGAGAAGTATGAATTTACATACGCCATCAAGTTGGATTTCAAGAATACCAACAACGAGGCGGAATATGAGGCATTCTTGGCAGGCTTACGCCTCGCCATAAAAATGGGAGCTCAAAATCTGCGAGCGCATGTTGATTCACTCTTGATCGCCAGCCAAATCAACGGACTATACGATGCAAAGGGCGAAGTTATGGCTTTGTACTTAGATCAAGCAAAAGAGTTGCTTCAATAATTCAAGTCCTACAAGGTAGTGCATATTAATCGCTCAGAGAACAAACCAGCAGACGCCTTGAGCAAGCTCGCGTCAACTTCTTTTCAGCATCTCACCAAAGATGTAAGGATCGAAGTACTAAAAAACCCGTCGGTTCTGCTGCGTCAAGTGAATGTGATAGAGATAGGGCAATGATGTAGGGTAAAATACACATATTTGTCCCGTGTAGATTGTATAATTATTGTATAGATTTTATTTGTTTTTATTTAGTTTTAGTATTATATTATATTATTTCGTCTTTTGCCAGGTCCTGGTGCAAATGGAGCGAAAAAGAGTAATAAGGAAATAACTAGCCAGTTGAGTAGAGTAGACCGCCAGGGACCGAAGTAAAATTGCCGTTATCTTCTAGGAGTGGGTCAAGCCCACTTATCTCTATATTATTATTGGAGGGACTAAAGCTGCCATATATGGGAAATGGAAAATTAATCATGATAAATATTGAATGATGAGGGACCATATGTGACAAGAGGCTGAAAGTTAATTAATTCTTAGCATGTCACGACAAAACATTCAAATATGGATTCTCAGAATGTGCTATGGGTCCTACGATTTTGTGTTTGAGATATTTTTGACCGGTTATGGTTTTTTATTTGAAGTGGGCTTATGTAGGCCAGCCCATGTGTGGAAATTAGTATATGATACGTATGGAAAAAAAATCCATATATACAGAAAACGGCTGGACGATCAGAAAGTTGAAGAGGGGGCTACGGCTGAACTTGGGGGTGATTGGACGCACATCAGGAGGGACGCACGAAGACATCAGTTAAAAATTAGAAACATCTTTCGCAAGGTTCAAGGCTACGTAATCATCAGGATCGAGCGAGAAGCTTGGAGAACAAGGAACTACCGGGTTTTACTATTCGGTTTCTTTTATTTTCTAGTCTTCTTGTTTTATTCTAATGAATTCTTGTTCTAAACCTTATTTGATTGTTTTTAAAACCATGTTTTCTGGCTAAACCTTTCGTTGCTACCTAGGTTAAGATGAATATTTAATAAAGTTTGGATTTCTTCTCGTTTATTATTGTGTGTATGGGTTTTTCTTAAAAAGTAAAGAACTTTGGAATCTTTAACTTAGTGCATATGCGTATCTAGTTTTGATTATTGATTGTTTATTCGTTTCACATGAACCTTGGTGAATGTCTTTCATAGGATAGGTTTGTGTTGATTGTTCGAGTCTTTGCGGGTTCGGGTAGTCTTTGGGTGAATTGGCCAATAACCTTAGAAACGGTAAATAAAATATATTTAGAACTTGATATTCTGCTAATCTTGTCATTGAGAGGCTCGAGGTTATTAATAGGTCTCGATTTGATATATAGCTAGGATTAGGTTTTGAGAGAAATCGGTCTTAGTTCCCTAATCTTGTTCGTGTCTATTAAACTAAATTAAAATCCATAGTTGCCTTAGACTTTCGCGCCGAGAGGTAGATTGTCGGATTAAGGCACTTTTAAAAAAGTTAGAGGACTGAGAGGAAGTCTAACCAACCGGTAGTCATAATAGCCCTGTAGAGTCTCACATGTTTCTTCCTGAGAAGGGTCAGGAGGTCTTAGTAGGGATTTCTTAGGGTTTAGCATACAAAGATCCCGGTTCCATACCACTTTAGTTTCGAATAGAAATCCATTCCTAGTTAAATAGGATTCCAGCCTAGGTAGTCGTTTATCACCTCTGAGTAAAACCTCCGCCCAAAATCGCGTCTAGTTAGTCTAATTAATTAGTTTAAATTTAATTGCAATTTTTTAGGATTATTAGAAAACCCCCCGAAACAATAAAAACAAGTAATTCAGTTAGGTCAGTTAAGTTAGTCGAGTCTAGTCAACGTAATTAGAGAGTCTCGTGGGTTCGATACTCGGACTTACTTAGGCTATACTGCATTGACCGTTACACTTTCCGGTTGTGTGGTCTAGGTTTAGAGAGTCTTAGTCTTATAAATTTAAAACTTAGAGTGTCTAGTTTAGGGTTAAAACTAGTTAGTTTAATTAGACCATTTTTAGCACATCAGGCAACCATCTTGGATGACCCCTATAATCCAGTATTTGCAAGAAGGAATACTCACTGAGAGCAAAGCAGAGGCAAGGATGATTCAGCACAAAGCCTTACATTACGAGATGAATGGTGGTATCTTGTACCGAAAATCCTTCTTGGGGCCACTATTGCGCTGTGTGGACCCCCAAGATGCGAATTACTTGATTAGGGAGATTCACGAAGGAATCTGCGGCATCCATGCAGGCCCGCGCATGGTTGTTGCGAAGATTATGAACGCTGGATACTACTGGCCAGGGATGCACGTTGACGCTCTAAAGGAGCTGTGCAAATGCGACTCCTGCCAAAGGCACTCCCCAAAAACCCTGCGCCCGAAAAACGATCTTATCCATGTATCCACTGCCTAGCCTTTTCAGCAGTGGGGGATTGATATGGTGGGACCTTTCCCCGAAGCTCCTGGTGCTGTCAAGTTCATAATCGTAGTCGTCGATTACTTTACTAAGTGGGTGGAGGCCAAATCACTCACTTTAACAACTGATAACGACACCAAATTTGCTTCTGAAGACCTTCAAAAGTGGATGAAAGAAATGAACATCGAACACACTTTCTCATCCGTTCCGTATCCTCAGGGCAATGGACAAGTAGAAAGTGTTAACAAGAGTATCGTTGAAGGGATAAAAGCCCGACTGGACACAAAGAGAAGAGGCTGGATAGATGAGCTCCCGAGCATCCTGTGGGCTCATTGAACCATGTCGAAAACAAGCACTGGCGAAACCCCTTTCAGCCTAGTCTATGGCTCAGAGGCGGTTATCCCAACCGAAATTGGCCTTCCCTCACCGTGCTTGACAGCAGTCACTACAATCAATAACGAGGCAGAGTGTCGTCTTGACTTGGATTTACTCGAAGAAAGGCGTGAAATTGCTCGAATTAAAGAAGCCAAGTACAAGACACAGCTGGAAAGGTATTACAATGCAAGAGTGCGCATTTGTACCTTCACTCGAGGAGAGTATGTCTTCAGAGACAATGAAGCTTCAAACGCTGAACGCCCAGAAAAGCTAGCACCCAATGGGAAGGCCCATACTTAATACACGAGGTGCTAGGGAAAGGGGCATACAAGTTACGCACTCTGGATGGATACATCATCCCGCGCACGTGGAACGCGCAACAACTACGCAAGTGCTATATGTAACTACTCTCGGCCTTGCGCCTCTACTCACTCATGCTAGCCACGTGCCTTTTTAGTTTCCTATGTTGGCTAAACGCCCTTTATGTTACTTACATGTGATGTATGTTGGCCTAAGCACCTGTTTCTTAATCAATGAAAGCATACGACTTATGTTTTCTTTTATCATGATGACTTCTTATGTTACAAATGCATGTTAAACTTTTGATTAGCACGAAAACACTTCAGTAAATTACGAGCTCTTGAGTTACGCCTCCAAGGTCCTCCGCGAACATAGCGCGAGACCGGGCAGTTACACTCGGGCAAGAGCCACACTTACATTTATTCGCGCTAACTTAACCAAAGTTTCTAACAACAGTGCAATAATTGTAACTGGACAAAAAGGAAGCAAACTTAAACATCATATTCAACAAGCGCAACCGCGCAATAGTTACATAGAAGCAAACCACCATTGATTCAATTCAAAATAAGCGCGACCGCGCAACGGATTACATTTAACATCTGAAAACAAAATTACAAGGCACAAAAGCCTGTCAACGCTATCTATTCATTGCCACCACCATCATCATCGCCATCGCCATCACCATCACCATCACCATCATTTCCAACTGGCTCTTCATCAGACAACTCCACGGTCTATGGAGGGTTAAGAATCTGCTTCAACCGTTGGCACCAATCGTCATGCTCCAGTGCCTTTGCGACCAAATCCATCACAGGCAGTGATAGATGATTATAAGCATTTTTAGCACGCCCAACTCAGCGTCAGCCTGATCGGTCACTAAGCAGTGACTAGCATCAAACTCTTGTCCAAACGCCTCTTCAACATGCTGCGCACACTCTAGATAACCACCATGGTGACCAACTGCGCGTGAGGCATCTGTGAGAGCAGCAACAGCTTCATCCAGTTCTCCAGCATTTAGGATAGAGTTGGCCATCTACGGCAAAGGCAACGAGTAAGAATAGGTTTTAGCAAATAAAAGCCTAGGTTAAGAAGAGAACCATACCAGAACTACTCCTCTACCACGCATCCACTCAGCCTCGGCAACCAACGTGTCAACGACGCCTTGGGCTTCGGAGTAATTTTTCTGCGCTATGTTAAGGGCGGATATACTCATGTCTCGCGCCTCCTCAGCCTTCTGCATGGCCTCCTCAGTAGAGGCAGCTTTCCCCTTCTCAACTTCAAGGTCGATCTCCAAGGACTCACTGTTGCGATTGAACCCTATCAGAGGAACAGATAATGAAAGCCAAAACCAGTTCACAACAGTGGATTAGTCATAAGCAGCTGTTTACATTAAGCTTTCCCCTTGACAGTGGTCATCTAGCATCTGATAGACTTCAAAGTACTGCTCAATAGGACAACTGCTACTAAAGTACTGATGAAGATTAAAGACTGAAGCTCAATCTACTGATAGATTCCAAGCACTGATGAAGAACTAAAGTACTGCTCGCTCAAGGCCTGATCATCCTTTAAAGAAAGCACTGATGCTCAACATCAGTGGTTGACTACAACAGTGGAATGAAGAATCAGTGTTTATATATTAGTGTTTAGAAAGTAATCAGTGTCTGTATGGTCAGTTGTTATAGAACAGTAGATAGAGTTTGTTAGTTTGTTAGATGTCGCTTTCATGGTGACGTCAACTGAGATGCTTCAGTGGTTTGGTTTGCCTATAAATGTAACAGTACCCTGTACTGTTACATTTGATTGACTGAGTGGGTTCTTCTCCTCTAGTCCAATCCTTTCATCTTGTGCAATCAACCTTGGAGCATCAGGCTGAGGGGGAGTTTAGTTTGTAAGCATGCTCTGTAAATTTTTTGTTTTGTATTGTAATCATTCGAGTCTATGAAAAGCATGTGTTTATCAAAACTATCTTCTTCCTGAATTGTGTTTATAAAGTTTGTGTACATTTCCGCTGCAGTTAATGTTTAAATTATACAAACAAGCACATTTATGAGAGCCTCCGATCCTAACAACTGGTATCAGAGCTTGGACAGTCAAATTCGATCTAACAATCAATTTGACATAACAGTTCAGCTCAAAATTCATTGATACTAAGGTTGTTTGCATTTTGTTGAAAAACAGAGTAACGAGTATGGACGTTCAAAGTTACTATTCAGATACTCTGTAAAACAACCAAGATGTTATAAGACACACAAATTTCACATAACAAGTGATCTCATGCATAAGACATCTATAGTGTTCAGATCTGAAAACATGTCTGATAACTATGGTATAATCATTTCCTTTACAAAATTGATTTCAAGTGTTAATATAAAGTTTGTGTTGTTTCCATCATGTTTGATTCTGGTAAACAAAAAACCTAGTTTCATAAAAACAATAGTGTTTTTGTTAACATAAAAGGAGGGAAATTAAAACTTTAGTTATCAAATCTTATGTGTTGAAAAACAGGTTGAGAATCCTGTTAAAAGGATCAAATCAACTTTGTTAAGAACACATTAAGAAAATCAAGTGTTAAGATAGACTAAATCATATGTAATGTGAGATTTGACAAAATCTGTGCAAAAATGTCCAAGTCTCTCCAAACATTGCTATAAAATGATTCTGGTCTAAGTATTTCTTTAATAAAATCCTCCCAGTAAGTATTTTAGTACTTATGAATGGGAAGGTTAAAAAGGGAAGAAGAAAAAATAACAAAACTCAGTAAAAAGGTTTTCATCATCTGGGATACTAAACCACTGTCAGGACTTTATAAAAGCTTCAAAACTTGTAATAAACATGTGGCAAAACCTAGAACATAAATTCCTAGGAAAACTGCTGACAAGTTAAACTTGATAATTTGCATCTAAAATGTACTTTGTTAAGTATAGCATTCCTGCAGATGGTTCATAAATCACCATCTACAGATGTTGGACATGATATTGTGTTTACACAAGACAAAATCAATCCCCTCATCTGAACAAGCAGATGCTCAATTTTTTGTCAAAAGCTCAAACACTGTCGCACTAACAGTTGCTGATGTAATAGCCTTTCATAACCTCTCCATTTCCCTACCACTGTTGTGCTCAAACATCTGTTTTCTACATACTGTCCACTACTGAAAGTCAACCTCTGCTATCTCATTTTCATGATAAGCACTGTTGTTCAAAATCAGTGTTTTATCCACTGATATGCTATCCACTGATAGTAAAAATCACCCACTGATTCATTTGTTACCGTTGTAACTACCGATGGTTGATCCATCAGTGGCTCTCAAAACAACTGTCCTCCATTATTTAACCTTTCATCAGGGGTTGGCACGTGTTCAGTTTTTAGCCATCAGATCATTGTAACCGCTGTCACATCAACATTCACTTTTTCTTTGAATAAAACCCTGATCAAAAACCCCAAACAGGATCACACACTGTCGAATTGAATTCCAAAATTCTCTTCTCAAAGCAGTTTTCAACTTTTCTTTTCAAATCACTCTTCGATTCTTCTTCATCAAAATGATGAAATCAAAGTCAAAATCAAAATCAAAATCATCCTCATCTTCTAAAGAGGCCACTCAAATGGCCGATGAACCAATTGAAACCCCATACAAATCTCCTCACAATTATTTGGGTCTACTCACAAAACCCACTACCACCAACACCTTCGATTCCAACATCGACACCTTATCTGCATCAAAGTACAAAACTTTGGTAATAGCAGATGCTCCCATTTACCAACAAACCCAGAGAGAGTTCTGGAAAAACGCTACCCTTGAAAAACAAGAAGACATCGTCATAGCCATCAACTCCTCTATGCAGGGTAAAGCGATTCAAATTACCCCACAATCAATCTCAGAAATCTTTAAACTCGATGATCAGTTAGGTAAAACTTCTTTTTCTAAAACCGAGTTGAAAACTGATTTCTTGAAAAGGGGGTATGCAGAACAACCAAAAAGAGATACTTTACAAAAAGGCTATTTCCCTTCTGCACCTAGGTTTTTATTTCACACTCTTTTGATGTGTGTTTCAAATAAAACAACTGCATTTAACGAAATACCATTAAAGATTCAATGCCTGGGTTATGCTATTTTAAACAATGAAAATTTTAACTATTCCTAGGAGATCTTTAATGACTTGGTAAAAAATGTTGACAGCAAATCATTTTTGCTCTTTCCAAGGTTTCTAAGCTACTATTTTAAACAAAAATTTGGAAAGGAAAATGAAAATTTGCTCAAACAAGGTGTTTATTTTCAAATAAATGGTTTAACACCTGAAACATTCTCTAGAATGTTAACAACTTCAAAAACAAAAGCAGAGGTGCCTGAGTAGAATTTAGCAGATAACACTGCTCCTCAGGTATCGACTGCTGAGCCCACTGCTCCAGGTGATCACAGCAGCACAACCACTGCTTTGAAACCCACACCTGCCATTACCAAAACGACCAAAAAGAAAACATCCAGAAAGCCCCCCAAACCCAAATCAAAGGCAACTCTGGAAGATGAGATCCCAGAGCCACTGCTAGTGACAACACAAATGTCACTAATAACCACTGCTGCTACTTCCTCACAGCAAATGGAAGAAAGATCTCCACCTTTGCCTCAAACTCCTCCAGCATCCTCACAAAAGGATCAGGTTGTAAACACAGGGACCCCACAATATGAAGCTCTGGATTCAATTGAATCCATCTTCCTCAGTCCTGATCCCAAGGACATATCTCTTTCAAACCTTTATCTTTACCCCTCACTTTACCACAATCCATAATACCTTTATTGCATGCAGTTGATATAGCACAGACACAAACCAGTTCCTCTCAATCACCTGTCACTGAGAGTATACTCCAACAAGTGACTGGGTCTGATGTTTATACCTCTGCTATCCCAGCAACAACTGAGGAAGTTACACTACAGGGATTACAGGTAATTCCTGCGCTTTCAACATAGCCTGCAGAAAGGAAAGACATATTTAGATAATTCAACAAGTAAAAAACTATAAAGGGAAGGAGGGTTAACAGTTATCAGACCTCAACATGTTCCCTATCACCTTGAACATCTTCAACCTTCCATTTCAATTCAGCAACTTTACCCTCAAGCTCGGTAATCTTGGCTCGGGCTGCATACATACGCTGATTATCTTTCTCACAAATCTTCTTCCATTCAGCCTTCTCCTTCGCCAGAAGATCTTCAGCAGCACGAAGTTTGCCCCTAAGGCCTTCACGGCCCCACTCTTCTGATTTCCTATCAGATTCAAACTTGGCCTTCTCTTCGGCAAGGGCAGCCCTATCCTTCTCATAATCCTTAACCTGCCTCACCAGGCGCTCATGATACTTTTCCCAATCTGCTCGCTCCTTAACCATCATACGCCATTCTCGCACGATCTGGTGATTGGCGGCGCGAGTATTGGCCTCTCCAACAACATAGGCTTGGTATAGCCCATGGTGAGTCGCGCCCGCTGGCGGTTAACCTCACCAGGAGGGAAGGAATTTAATAACCAATCACGGCATGCACCAAACTCCATGAAAGTATTCTTCTGCTTTAGACCCCAGGGAGCTTGGTGGGGAGAGTTGCCGCGCGCCTCCTCCGTGTAAGTTGATGCGCGTGTAGTGTGATATATTTTAGGTCTATATTTTAAGCCCTTTTACACTTTTTACCCAAGTTTTAAATTAATAAAACACGATATTTACTAACACTAAACACACATATGGGCAAGTGCACCCATCGTGGAAGTAGTATAGTGTTGGTAAGATACCGAGGTCGTCCAAGGACACAAGAGCTTTTAGTACCGGTTTATCCTCAACGTCTAATCAAATAAAAAATTAGAAAAAAGGTTTTTAAACTAGAAAAATAATGCTGAAAAATAAAATACAAATAAAAACAGATAGACAAGATGAATCACTTGGATCCGACTCGTGTGTAGTGTAACCTTTGATTATTTCCGCACTTTTGCACTTTTCAAGAGATTATCTTAGTTATTGTAGTAGGCCCCTCTTTTGAAGGTGACGTTACCCTCAACCCAGTAGTTTGAGTCAGCAAGGATACAATCCTAAAGGGTCGGATTATTGAAAGATAATTAATTAAGTTATTAATGCATAATGTGGTAGGCCCCTCTTTTGAAGGTGACGTTACCCTCGGCTAAGTAATCTGAGTCAGCAGGGATACAGTCCTAAGTAGCCGGGTTAAAGTTTTAATAGTAGTTTAACTTATGAGGGGATCAAAGAGTTTGGACCCCCGCCATCCAATACCGGTGGGTACTGAAGGAGGTCCTACTAAATTTGACCCAGGTCCTTTGCAGGATCTATACACTGAACAATGGCAAGACTCTTACTAAACCGTTCCCTTAACCCCCGACCAGGTAGCCAACATATCTCCATATAGACCGTGGAGATATGAATAGTGAAAATCTTTTATTTTATATAGACAGTAAAATAATGCCAAGACACCACGGACAAACGATAAGGAAGAATCACCTTTAACATAAGAAACTAGTTATTAAAGTCATTAATACATAACCAAATAAAAAGTGCAAAAAGATTAAAAATAAAAAGTATTACACTAAACACTTGTCTTCACCAAGTGATGTAAGAGACTTAGGAAAACATGGCCTTTGATTGTCAAGAACTCTTACGATCAATCTTGGATCCCGAGACGACTCACACACTCTATGATGGACAATGGATGATGGTGGTGTATGATGGTGTTGTGATGGTGGTGGGTGGTGGGTGAAGTGTGAGAGAGGTGGTGTGCCAAGGGATGAGTTGCAAGTGATCCAAGCAGTCCTATTTATAGGCTGAACAGAAGCTCAGGCACGGCCCCGTTTCCATCCTTCGCTCTTTCTTCATTAATTGCAGTTTGTCTGCATTAGTTGACCACGCCCCCGTGTCCGCTGAGCACGACCCCGTGTGCAGAAGCGTATCCGTACTATCAAGATTTCCCTAGATCCTACGAATCTTAGAGTTGACCACGGCCCCGTGTCCGCTGAGCACGACCCCATGGTGGGCGATAGAAGCTTCTACAACTTTGTCTTTTCTGCTGACACTTGGGCACGCCCCCGTGCTCATTGAGCACGGGGCGTGTTCATCCTTTTGTTCTCTTGTTTTGCTTGGGAAGATGTTTTCGGGGAGGTCGGGCATGCCACATTTGTTTCTTTTCTTGTATTCATGTTAGATTTAGCTACCTTTTTGCTTCTTTTGTTCATTTGAGCTCATTTAATCCTGAAAATACAAAAGGAAGACAAAAACATACTTTTTCCAACATTAGTACTAAAAAAGGGTTAGTTTTATGCCACAATTGATGTAATTTATATGTTGCATTTTGTGCACATCAAATACCCCCACACTTGAATATTTGCTTATCCTCAAGCAAAACTCTTTATAATGTGGCTTTACACTCCCAAATGGAATGGGTAGAAGAGAAAGTTTTTGGGCTTGTTATAGAGTGTGGGGATTTCCAAGATTCTTTATTAAGTTTTATTTTTATTTATTTACAATCCTATTCGTCATGATTTATTAAAAACATTTCATAAGATAAATTACTTATTAGGGCATAACATGCCTTTTTTTTTTAAATTCCGTTTATATACAAGTTCACATACCTCACGGGGGATCACTCAACACTCGGTCAAAGGTGTATTTTTAGTGAATCACTCGAGAGCGGCATGGAACATACTTCTACCATAAGCTTGCCAAGCAATCAATCATTCTCCTTTTTAACTTTACACCTTTGTACATATCAAGAGGACTTTTGGGTGAAGGGTTAGGCTTGGGCTAATGGTGGGTGGTTGGGTTAGTGGTTAGTAAAAGGGCGAAAGGCGTAAAAGCGTCGGCTTTCATAAGACTCGTCATTTTTCAAAGCTTTTTATTTTGATGAAGTATTTCTTTCAAACAAGGTTGTTTTTGATAAACTTGTTTGTTTATTTCTTTGGCTTCATCATATATATATATATATATATATATATATATATATATATATATATATATGTATATATATATATATTTTCAAGAGTCATAAGAAGAACCGAGCTTGTTACTAAAACAAAGGGTTTAAAATGAAAAAGGGTTTTGGTGGGTAAAAAGGGTGTTTGGTTTGGGTTAAGAAATCAAAAGGTTTAGGCTCAAAGGGGTTAACTATGGGGATTTTGGGTAGGTGGTAAAAAAAAAGAAAAATAATGGTGTAGAAATAAAAAGGGTTAGTCCTAATGCCTCCATCATTTACTTACTTGGGTTTAAGTTGGCAAGGACCGGGAATGTATCGTCGTGGCAAGTTCTAGAGTCGTAAGAACCAAGCGGCTATTCACACAAGAAACGAAAGATGAGCATTTAGTTTAAAGATATGTATTTGTATGCTCAATAAAGGCTCAAAACTCACTTTTGTGGGAATGGGTTTTTATATGATCAAGTATATATAATCAAATTTTAACTAAGCTTGTCATGCCGTTTCATTATTTTTTTATGTTGGTTCTTTTTATCACGACACTATCGGTTGAAAATTTGTAAAAATATAACCTTTTTAGAACTTGAAATTCCCAACTTAAACTTAGACAAGTAAAAAAAATGAAAATTTTTGAAAAAAATTAGGGGTGATTAGCGGTTCCAATAGAGTTTTGTGTAAGGCTTGTTAATTAGGACTTGCAAGATTCAAAGTTTTAGCATCCCCCCCCCCCAACACTTAAATTACACATTGTCCTTATTGTGTCCCAAAAATAAGTTTTTAGGTTCATTGAATGTCTAAAAAGGTGTGAAAAAGCAAAATTTATGTTACTGGGCGTCTGGACACGGCCCCGTGGTGTCCGGGCACGGCCCCGTGTTCAGATCGCCAGTAACAATAATTTATAAAAAGAAACAGAAGCCTGGACACGGGGGCGTGTTAAGTGAGCACACCCCGTGTCCAGTTACCTGAACTGGGCATTTTCTGCAGATTGTGCAGCACGGGGCCGTGTTGGGCGGGCACGGCCCGTGCTGAACTTGTTGTAATGAAGGAAATTTTGTCGGATGGCCCTGTTTTTGTGCATGGGGTGCTGGTGCAAGTTTCTCTTGTTATCCTTCACCATCCCGAGTGTGTTTTATTCCTGAAAATTAAAACTAAACTAGAAAACATAAAAATTAATCTAAACTAAACTAAGGATAGTTCCGCGGAATGCCTCCGTGGTGCGCCACGTTTATATGGGTCTTTGGCTAGACCCAAAGCCTGGTCATATGTTACCAAAGTGGGATGTTTTGCATCCCATGCTACACCCTCGGAGAGCATCATCCAAGCTTGAGTCGATGACCTTCATGTAGTTGGGTCTTCGTCTTCTACTCTTTTTCCCACCCCAAACTTCACTTCCTCATCCCCAAACTTCAATGTTAGTGTTCCGTCATTCATGTCTACCACTGCTTGTGCTGTGGCTAGAAATAGCCTCCCTAGGATGAGAGGGACTTCGGCGTCTTCTTCCATGTCTAGTATGACAAAGTCGGCCGGGAAGACGAAATTGTCGACTTTGACCAATAGATTTTCAGCGACACCTTGTGGATATTTGACGGATCTGTAGGCAAGTTGTATGTTCATCTTTGTAGGGCTCGTTTTTCCTAGGCCAAGTCGTTTGAACATTGATGCAGGCATGAGGTTTATGCTAGCCCCAAGATCGGCTAGTGCATTGCGAATGGGGGATTCCCCAATTGAGCAAGGAATCGTGAAGCTTCCAGGATCAATCTTCTTTTGCGGGAGTTTGTTGAGTAGTAAGGCGGAGCATTCTTCGCCTAAGTTAACTAATTGCAATGATTCAATTTTCCTTTTATGAGTGAGGAAGTCCCTCATAAATTTTGAGTATTTAGGCATTTGAGTTAGGACTTCGATAAATGGAATATTAACATGCAATTGTTTTAATAAATTTTCGGATTTTGCGAATTGCTCATCGGTCTTTTGACGAATTAACCGACCGGGGTATGGAACCGGAGGAGCCTTAGTAGGCTCTTGAATTGGTAGTAGAGCCTTCTCTTGTTGGGGCGGAGTTGTGCTTCTTTCAGTCGGCGGTGATGGAGCCTCTTCGGAACCCACGGTACGGTTTCTCAATGTTATGAGATGGACTTGTGCTTTCGGGTTGGTTTCGGTATTACTTGGTAACGCGCCTTGTGGTCTCTCGGAGAAATTCTGAGCTATTTGATTTAATTGTTTTTCAATGTTTTGTATACTAGCTTGTTGATTTCTAAAATTCGATTCCAATTGTTGAAATCGATCCGAGTTTTTCTTTTCGGTGTCGGAGATGAGGCGAGATACAGTATCTTCAAGCCTTTCTCGTCCACCTTGTTGTCGAAAGTTTGTTCATTGGTTTAGATTTTGTTGGTTACTACTATTGTCGGGTTCTTTCCAACCAAGGTTAGGGTGGTTACACCATTCTCGGTTGTAGGTACCCGTTGGAGGACCCGACGGCCTAGGTGTCACACCCCGACCACGTAGAACATACAAAACGTGGCGGAAACGTCGGGGAGTGTTGTAACAGAATCAATTGTTTCAAATCCATGGCAGTTGAAGTTTCGTTTTATTAATCAAACATGAAAGTTTACATTGTCTTATACAAGAACCATAGAGTACATAACATAATTTAACTAGTTCTTGTCTCGTTTTAAGTCACTAAGGCACAGGTCCGCCTAAGTATGTCTTGATAAGTCCTATGCATCATTTCCTGAAAACACATGTGAAAATAGGTACGTCAGCATAAAAATGCATGTGAGATACATTGGTTTTGTGAAAACGGAATTCATGACTTATGTTTGAGAAAATGTTTAGTCATGAACCTTGTAATTTGCTTTGTCTTGTAAATCATTTGAAAAACGATAAGATCAGATGATATGTATAAATAAGAGAACACTGTATGGTTAAACGGATAACCATGTAAAATGAGTTTGTATAAGATAAGTCGTTTGTAAAACAATGTCTCGTGAAAAGTGTGTTATTTGTATAAAATGTCATATGTCTCATATTGAAATGATTCAAATAACGCACGATATGTAATACCATACAAACACTTATATATAGGAAGTACCAGCGGCGTATCCACCATGCTTGTATCATATTACACACGCCTCGTTACTTAATCACTTACTCAAACCAAACCATCATGATGAATTGTTTAACAATTGTGGAAATGTTTATGTATAGTCAAATGTCTATTGTCAAATGTAAATCATGTCAACGGATACAACTGGTTTACACGGTTCAATGGTTACAAACGATTCATATAATCGAAGGGTTAAGATGGTTCACATAGTCAAATGGTTACAACAGTTCAAAATGTAGTATAATGTGTTCATATGCTGGATGGGCATATACAACAGAAATTCAATGTAAAACAATGTACTAAGTACGCACACAATGGGCATACATAGCATGTAATGTAAAGCAATGTACTAAGTACGCACACGACGGGCATACATAGCATGTAATGTAAAGCAATGTACTAAGTACGCACATAATGGGCATACATAGCATGTAATGTAAGGTAATGTACTAAGTACGCACACGATGGGCATACATAGCATGAAATGTATTGTAACGTGATGTACTAAGTATGCACACAACGGGCACACGTAGCATGAGATGTACTAAGTATGCACACAACGGGCACACGTAGCATGAGATGTATTGTAAAGTGGTGTACTAAATATGCACACAATGGACATACATAGCATAGACACAATGAAATCATGTACTATATATGTACTACTGAACATAGCAAGTATATGATGTGAAAACGGGAAAGCATGAAAGTAACAAGTAGGCACATGTGTTTCACCCCAAAACAGTTTAGAAAACAGTAAAAGAGGGGTTCAATGTACTCACCTGAGATTGCTTTGATTTCCTTGTGTAATAATCACACAATGCTAGAGATCACGGGATATCAAACGGCACCTAATAGGTAGCTATATTAATATACCGGACCAAAATCGGATCGGATAGTATGCGGGTTCGTAAACCAAACGAGTATGGAAACTCGTGTAATATGGTTTAACAAAGCCTACATACTAAAATGAAACCTAACCTAAGTGCTTGCGACCCATTACGACCCGTTTAGGTAGCTTATGCTACCTTAACGCGTCGTTCGCGTATAACGCGTTTGGAACGCCTAACATCGTGACCACAAGGTATAACCTCGGAAGGTTACAGCTATGGTCACCTAATGTGTTTGGTCGGATCCTAATGATCGACCAAATGGGTCGGGTTCGAAAGTATAAGCGATGGTTTAGATCGCTTACCTTACGACCCTATATAAGCACTATACTAAAAGTGACAAGCTAAGCATGTTAGAACATGCTTAACTAAGTTTAGAAAATAGGTTTGGCATCAAAACAAACGGCTTTGATGCTCACGAGTAGTTTGGTTACAAAATACGCAAGAATGCGCATTTTGGCTGAAACTACGACTCGTCACTGAGCCTAGATAACGTGGTAATCAGTAGGTATAGTCGCCATGGACTATAACCATCGTGATCACGCTCACGTTATGAAGTTCCAATGAATTTCGTGTTGACCATAGGCTGGTCAACGCAGAAAGTCAACAAAACGTTGACTTTCGGACTCGAAAAGCGAATAAAAGAACGAAAGAACACTTACGAAGGGTCCCCGAATGCTAATCTAGATCAAAATGGCTCAGGTATGAAACAAAGGTTCCAACTTAGAGCTTTTGATCAGATTTTTGTGGGTTTTCACCAAAAGGGGTGGGGGTATTTATAGGAAAAGTAAAGCCGTTAGGATCGTTTCTTGAATATCGTGCCACGATCCAAGCCTTACACTTGTCAAGATGTTGTGGTGGCTTAATGTGACCCTTAGCTCCTGAGATGGTGAAAGGGCATTGCCCTTTGGAGTGTTTGAAAGGCCAATCTTAGCAAGAAAACAACTTTTCTGTTACTGAAGGGGCCATGCGGCCCGCATCAGGATATGCACAAACCCAGGCGGGCCGCCTGGGCCTGTCTGATCTGCACATACTTTCAGAAATGGCAGTTTTGGTCCCTGTTGCATATTTAAGCCATTTTCGACACTTCTAAGGCCCGTAAAGCCAACTTTAAGGCCCTAAAATGATGCCTAAACATTGTGGACATGAAACATGCTCAAAAATATGCCGGATGTTGGTTCGTTTGGCCGTACGAATGCGATGTTCGGTTAATTACGACGGAATGCGCATAAGCGCGAAAAACGATCCAAAATGCGTGACAAATGGATTTTTCTCATGCCAAACACTAAGGCATAATATAAGGATGCTTACATCATTTTTTGGATGTCCGGATGTATTCAGAACGTAAGTTATGCACGAAAGTGCAAACTTGTGCACTTTTTGACACTTTTAGTCCCTGAATGATCCAAAAGTTTGTTTTAGCATACCAAACCCCTCAAAGCCTATTTCTAAGCTTTAAAGGATATTTATGGTATGTTTAACTTATGGACATGTTCCGGAATGTTCGTTACAGTTCAAATTGGCATACTTTCGCAGTTTGTCAAGTTTAGTCCCTGTAAGCGAATTAACTTGTTTTTGCCATACCAAAGCCTTTAAAACTTATTTCTAAGTTATGTAAAGGTTATTTAGGGTATGTTGAATATATGTTGATGTACCGGAGTATTTGTCGCATTAAACTGAGTACGTTTACGCACCAGGTTGTGTATAATTCTCCAGAAAGCGATGTAAAGTTTGAAATTGAACAAGAATTGATATGTGCAATAGATACACATATTTATACAAGATCCCAAGTATGAAATACGATGTTTCATCGGCTTGGTATTTGTTTGATGGTCGCGGTGACACAGGTGTCACAGTCTCCCCTACTTTAGGAAATTTCGTCCCGAAATTTATTCGCAGGAGTCTATTTGTGACTTTGCCAAATAACCATCAGCGATATGCAAAGTAATGTCCTGTCATTTCCTTAACGGTCATTCTTCAGAAACGAAATGAACAGACGGAGTCATTTTCAATGGTTGCTTCATCAGAAATGGAAATGAAGGATTACACAACGGATATTCATTTCCTCAACAGATAAATCTTCAGAAACGAAAATGAACTAACGGAGTCATTTTCAACGGTTGCTTCATCAGAGTTGGAAATGAAAGATTACACAACGGATATTCATTTTCCTCAACAGATAAATCTTCAAAAACGAAAATGAACTAACGGAGTCATTTTCAACAGTTGCTTCCTCAGAGTTGGAAATGAAGGATTACACAACGGTTATTCATTTCCCCAACGGATAAATCTTCAAAAACGAAAATGAACTAACGGAGTCATTCTCAACGGTTGCTTCATCCGAGTTGGAAATGAAGGATTTCACAACGGATATTCATTTCCCCAACGGATAAATCGTCAGAAACGAAAATGAACTAACGGATTCATTCTCAATGGTTGCTTCATCAGAGTTGGAAATGAAGGATTTCACAACGGATATTCATTTCCCCAACGGATAAATCGTCAGAAACGAAAATGAACTAACGGAGTCATTTTCAACGGTTGCTTCATCAGAGTTGGAAATGAAGGATTACATAACGGATATTCATTTCCCCAACGGATAAATCGTCAGAAACGAAAATGAACTAACGGAGTCATTTTCAACGGTTGCTTCATCAGAGTTGGAAATGAAGGATTATACAACGGATATTCATTTCCTCAACGGGTAAATCTTCAGAAATGAAAATGAACTAACGGAGTCATTTTCAACGGTTGCTTCATCAGAGTTGGAAATGAATAGGGTTAACTTTAGACACATGACAGAACTTGCTGTGGTTTCTGTGCACTAAATTCTATAATTATGTATGCATCCATAATTACGTAATCCCTTGCACAGTCCGCACAGTTTGTTTTGTAATGTTTTGGGGAAGGATATCAAACTTATGATGAGGGTGACTAGACTTCCATCGGTTCCTTTTAATTAGATCTACAGGGGATCTTCTTAGTTAGGCCACCAAGGAGTCCTTTCAGCTATATCATCACATGATATCCCTAGCCAGATTTGTGGATCAATCTGTTTAACTAGACCACTCAAGGGGTCTAATTATGAAATAGTACTTTATAATCCGAGGGACTTAACTATAACATAGAAGTCCATTGAGGATTTTAAGTAATACCTTTGGGTATCCTACTATGAATCTCTTGTACAAGGATATGTAAGATTCTACGAAGATTTGGATAACATAATTTGGATCACACAACAACACATAAGGGAACACATAAGCACAAAGTCACATAATTGTTTAACTTGATTATAATTTGTTATTGACTTGTTATTGATTGAATACGGATATGGAAACCAATCGACGGGTCTCAATGTTCACTGGAATCTATCTGAGAAGATAGAAAGATCTCCCAAAATTCGATTTTTTTTATTACAAGGAATTATCACATTCGAATTTAGGTATACAACAATTAAGGACTTACGGGAAATCCTTAGGTACCCTATTAAGGATTTATAGTGGTACCTTGGGTATTCATCTCATGTTGTAACTTGCGCTTTGTACTTCGTTTCCTTAGAATAAACGGGTTCTTAGGAATTACGTGGAAGACGCAAGAGATCGTAGAATGGGAGAAATTTGGGGGTAGTTTGTTCTTCAAGGAATACGGTTTCTTTTGATTGTCGGTATTGTAAGGGATATGTCGTTTATACATGCAACCACAGAAATACATTGCAATGTAAATCAAAAATTTATTTATAAACAACGATAACAACTGTTTCTTGGACCTTGACAACAAAAGAAAATAATACATAAGACGTGATTATTTCTAAACGATGTTGTCTTCTAGTCAGTCAGATGCTTATCCCTGTGCTGGATTTGCATTAGCAAGCCTTGGGCAATTTCTTCGGAAATGACCCATCTCGCCACAGTTGAAACAAGAGCCTGGTAGAAAACGACCGTGGGCAGGATTATTGCCAGCTTGGTTTGGTGCAGCTGCAGCTGGGCAGACTCTTGCTGTGTGGCCTATAAGCCCACAAGTTTGGCATTTGCGGCACTGTACGTTGGCGTGATGATGGAGGCTACATTGGTTGCACAAGGGTGCAGTTCCATTGTATGGTTTTCTAGCAGGGGGCTGAGCTGGTTGGTTGGGGACGGCTTGACCATTGTGAGCGACCACGGCGAAGTTCTGAGAAGCCTTTCGCTTCTTTGACTTCTTAGGGGATTCAGTCTGTTCATCCATGGTCTTTGATTCCTCGATTGGGTTTGATTCCCCGACCGGTTTCTTGTCACCTTTTCGGAAAAGTTTACCTTTCCTGATCTTTGATTCATTCAAGGTTGCAGATAGCTCAATGGCCTGTCTAACTGTAGTAGGGTTGCTACCAGTCACAATGTCTTGTATTGAGTCAGGGAGGCCATCAATGTACTTTTCGATTGCTTTATCCAAAGGTGTAACCATATCCGGGCATAACAAACTTAACTCCTCATAACGATCCGTGTAGGCTCGATGCTCACCGCTAACTTTCTTAAGATTGTTGAACTCCGTTTCCAAGGCCCTGATCTCGTGACGAGGACAGAATTCCTTCATCATCAGAGCTCGAAGCTCTTGCCATGTTTGAGCTAGTGCCACATCGGCACCCCTATCTCTCATCACACCATTCCACCATGTCAAAGCTCGTTTCTCAAAGACGCTAGATGCGAATTCTACCTTTCGCTCGTTTGGACATTGAACATGTCTGAAGGTGTTCTCTAAACTCTCGAACCATTGTAGCAGTGCAGTCGCTCCTTGAGACCCAGAAAACTTTGATGGCTTAGCCGAGTTGAACGTCTTGAAGTTGCATGGGGCATGATTGTTGTTGTTGGCTTGGTTCCATTGAGCAAAGAGGTTTGGGAATTGAGCAGCCATTTGCTGCGCAATGATCTCTGCCAGTTCGGCAGTTGCTATCTGGTTTTCGCGTCGAGGAGGCATTCTAAAAGAGAAACAAGAAAGAAAACAAATGAAATGGCATTGGGTAAGAATAGGATGTTACAATTACCGGCCATAATCATGGTTGATGGTCATTTTTTTGAATCCACGAAGCAAACAAACAACACCAAGGCTGAATCAAAGCAAATAGATCCTCATAGTGTATCGCGAAGACATGCTTGCCTATAAGTGGACACTCACCCCAAGAGTTCCCAGGTAAGAGTGACTGGTCCGATTATGTGGATTTGTACGAACACTCTAACCTTAGACAGAAATCCCAGGGTATAGGCATTCACTCTTCCAGTTTGCACGTGTTCACACTATTTAGGACCCAAGACTTTGATGAGAGTTTTGAAAACTCAAAGGGGTTCAAAACCTAGTAATCAATCATCCTAGAACAGATGATTAGTTTTCAAAGCAGTTTTGAAAATTATGTTCTTGTTGTGGTCGTCGCCTAAGGATAGGTGACGGTATTGTTTTATAACTAAACGCAAGTAAACTCGCGTTAGGGTCCTAGGAAGGTTATAGACTAGGTCAAAGCATTACTAATAACCTAATTCCCTAAAACCATTGGCTCTGATACCAACTTTTCTGTCACACCCCGACCACGTAGAACATACAAAACGTGGCGGAAACGTCGGGGAGTGTTGTAACAGAATCAATTGTTTCAAATCCATGGCAGTTGAAGTTTCGTTTTATTAATCAAACATGAAAGTTTACATTGTCTTATACAAGAACCATAGAGTACATAACATAATTTAACTAGTTCTTGTCTCGTTTTAAGTCACTAAGGCACAGGTCCGCCTAAGTATGTCTTGATAAGTCCTATGCATCATCTCCTGAAAACACATGTGAAAATAGGTACGTCAACATAAAAATGCCTGTGAGATACATTGGTTTTGTGAAAACGGAATTCATGACTTATGTTTGAGAAAATGTTTAGTCATGAACCTTGTAATTTGCTTTGTCTTGTAAATCATTTGAAAAACACTAAGATCAGATGATATGTATAAATAAGAGAACACAATGGTTAAACGGATAACCATGTAAAATGAGTTTGTATAAGATAAGTCGTTTGTAAAACAATGTCTCGTGAAAAGTGTGTTATTTGTATAAAATGTCATATGTCTCAAATTGAAATGATTCAAATACCGCAACGATATGTAATACCATACAAACACTTATATATAGGAAGTACCAGCGGCGTATCCACCATGCTTGTATCATATTACACACGCCTCGTTACTTAATCACTTACTCAAACCAAACCATCAAGATGAAATGTTTAACAATTGTGGAAATGTTTATGTATAGTCAAATGTCTATTGTCAAATGTAAATCATGTCAACGGATACAACTGGCTTACACGGTTCAATGGTTACAAACGGTTCATATAATCGAAGGGTTAAGACGGTTCACAAAGTCAAATGGTTACAACGGTTCAAAATGTAGTATAATGTGTTCATATGTTGGATGGGCATATGCAATAGAAATGCAATGTAAAACAATGTACTAAGTACGCACACAATGGGCATACATAGCATGTAATGTAAAGCAATGTACTAAGTACGCACACGATGGGCATACATAGCATGTAATGTAAAGCAATGTACTAAGTACGCACATAATGGGCATACATAGCATGTAATGTAAGGCAATGTACTAAGTACGCACACGATGGGCATACATAGCATGAAATGTATTGTAACGTGATGTACTAAGTATGCACACAACGGGCACACGTAGCATGAGATGTATTATAAAGTGGTGTACTAAGTATGCACACAATGGACATACATAGCATAGACACAATGAAATCATGTACTATATATGTACTATCGAACATAGCAAGTATATGATGTGAAAACGAGAAAGCATGAAAGTAACAAGTAGGCACATGTGTTTCACCCTAAAACAGTTAAGAAAACAGTAAAAGAGGGGTTCAATGTACTCACCTGAGATTGCTTTGATTTCCTTGTGTAATAATCACACAATGCTAGAGATCACGGGATATCAAACGGCACCTAATAGGTTGCTATATTAATATACCGGACCAAAATCGGAAGGATCGGATAGTATGCGGGTTCGTAAACCAAACGAGTATGGAAACTCGTGTAATATGGTTTAACAAAGCCTACATACTAAAATGAAACCTAACCTAAGTGCTTGCGACCCATTACGACCCGTTTAGGTAGCTTATGCTACCTTAACGCGTCGTTCGCGTATAACGCGTTTGGAACGCCTAACATCATGACCACAAGGTATAACCTCGGAAGGTTACAGCTATGGTCACCTAATGTGTTTGGTCAGATCCTAATGATCAACCAAATGGGTCGGGTTCGAAAGTATAAGCGATGGTTTAGATCGCTTACCTTACGACCCTATATAAGCACTATACTAAAAGTGACGGGCTAAGCATGTTAGAACATGCTTAACTAAGTTTAGAAAACAGGTTTGGCATCAAAACAAACGGCTTTGATGCTCACGAGTAGTTTGGTTACAAAATACGCAAGAATGGGCATTTTGGCCGAAACTACGACTCGTCACTGAGCCTAGATAACGTGGTAATCAGTAGGTATAGTCGCCATGGACTATAACCATCGTGATCACGCTCACGTTATGAAGTTCCAATGAACTTCGTGTTGACCATAGGCTGGTCAACGCAGAAAGTCAACAAAACGTTGACTTTCGGACTCGAAAAGCGAATAAAAGAACGAAAGAACACTTACGAAGGGTCCCCGAATGCTAATCTAGATCAAAATGGCTCAGGTATGAAACAAAGGTTCCAACTTAGAGCTTTTGATCAGATTTTTGTGGGTTTTCACCAAAGGGGGGGGGGTATTTATAGGAAAAGTAAAGCCGTTAGGATCGTTTCTTGAATATCGTGCCACGATCCAAGCCTTACACTTGTCAAGATGTTGTGGTGGCTTAATGTGACCCTTAGCTCTTGAGATGGTGAAAGGGCATTGCCCTTTGTAGTGTTTGAAAGGCCAATCTTAGCAAGAAAACAACTTTTCTGTTACTGAAGGGGCCATGCGGCCCGCATCAGGATATGCACAAACTCAGGCTGGCCGCCTGGGCCTGTCTGATCTGCACATACTTTCAGAAATGGCAGTTTTGGTCCCTGTTGCGTATTTAAGTCATTTCCGACACTTCTAAGGCCCGTAAAGCCAACTTTAAGGCCCTAAAATGATGCCTAAACATTGTGGACATGAAACATGCTCAAAAATATGTCGGATGTTGGTTCGTTTGGCCGTACGAATGCGATGTTCGGTTAATTACGACGGAATGCGCATAAGCGCGAAAAACGATCCAAAATGCATGACGAATGGATTTTTCTCATGCCAAACACTAAGGCATAATATAAGGATGCTTACATAATTTTTTGGATGTCCGGATGTATTCAGAACGTAAGTTATGCGCGAAAGTGCAAACTTGTGCACTTTTTGACACTTTTAGTCCCTAAATGATCCAAAAGTTTGTTTTAGCATACCAAACCCCTCAAAGCCTATTTCTAAGCTATGTAAAGTATATTTATGGTATGTTTAACTTATGGACATGTTCCGGAATGTTCGTTACAGTTCAAATTGGCATACTTTCACAGTTTGTCAAGTTTAGTCCTTGTAAGCGAATTAACTTGTTTTTGCCATACCAAAGCCTTCAAAACTTATTTCTAAGTCATGTAAAGGTTATTTAGGGTATGTTGAGTATATGTTGATGTCCCGGAGTATTTGTCGCATTAAACTGAGTACGTTTACGCACCAGGTTGCGTATAATTCTCCAGAAAGCGATGTAAAGTTTGAAATTGAACAAGAATTGATATGTGCAATAGATACACATATTTATACAAGATCCCAAGTATGAAATACGATGTTTCATCGGCTTGGTATTTGTTTGATGGTCGCGATGACACAGGTGTCACACTAGGTCTATTGTCAATGTAGTTTACCGACTCGGTTTGATCATCTACTTCTTTCATACAACTTCAATTTTCCTGTGGCCCACCACACCCCTCACAAGCCATAACCGAGACCTTTTTTGTCATTTCTAACTTTTTGATTTTTGAAGAAAGGGCCTCGATTTGGGCTTGTAAAGAAGTGCTTTCATCAACCTTTTGGGTGCCCGGGGCAATAGATTTATTGCCTCTGGGAGTGTGCCACTGAAAATTGGTTTGAGCAATTTCCTCAATTTGATTGTAGATTTCATTTGGGCGACGATTACCTAAAAGTCCCCCGGAGCTAGAGTCAAGTGTTTGTCTTGTGTGTGGCAACAACCCATTGTAGAAAGTGGATACTTGTGGCCACACCGCAAGACCGTGATGAGGACCCTTTCTTAGTAGCTCCTTGAACCTTTCCCAAGTTTCATATAAGGATTCCCCGTCCTCTTGTGAATATGTATTAATTTCAGTCATTAATTTAGCCGTTTTAGCAGGAGGGAAATACTTATATAGAAACTTTTGGGCTAGTTTATCCCAGGTGTTTACCGAGCCAACTGGGAAGGCGTTGAGCCAAGCCTTAGCTCGGTCTTTCAGTGAAAATGGAAACATTCGAAGGCGGATGGCGTCGTTTGATGCTCCATTGATCCGAAAGGTATCACATATTTCTAAGAAATTAGTAATATGTAGATGGGGATCCTCGTCCGCAAGCCCATGGAAGGTTGCGGAGTTTTGAAGCATTTGTATCAAATGTGGCCGAAGTTCGAAGTTGTTGGCTTCGACATTCGGTGCATTGATAGCGGCGCCTAGATTACCTACGGTTGGGCGTAAGTAATCCATGAGAGTTCGTTGGTCCGCCATTAGAAGTGGGTCCCCCGAAACTTTCTCTTGGTTTTTAGCTTTAAGTCTCTTTCTGAGAAAGCGTTCGGGTTCTTCTAGAGGTTCTTTTATGTCTCTACTAGAACTGGAGCTCATGCACTACATAGAAAGTCCAGATGTGGCGCCTGGGTTCCAAGTCATGCAATTTAAACAGAAAAGAACGTTGGTCAGAAGGTTCACCACGGCCCCGTGCTCAGATGAACACAGCCCGTGGTCGGAGATACAGTGATTGTTTTCCGGATCCCTGTTACTGGGGAGTTTAACAAGGCCCCGTGTTGCACCAACACGTCCCCGTGCTCAGCTCTCTGTAACTCGGAAAATAAAAACTACCAGTAACAATGCTGGGCACGGCCCGTGTCCGACCAGGCACGACCCGTGTTGAGCTCTGCAGAAGCTAAAAAATTAAGAAAATCCTAAAAGAAAACAGAAAAATTAAAAAAACGATTAGGCCGTTGATTCCTAACTTTCTTAAAATCCTTGTGTCCCCGGCAACGGCGCCAAAAACTTGATGCGCGTGTAGTGTGATATATTTTAGGTGTATAATTTAAGCCCTTTTACACTTTTTAGCCAAGTTTTAAATTTAACAAACACGATATTTACTAACACTAAACACACATATGGGCAACTGCACCCATCGTGCACGTAGTATAGTGTTGGTAAGATACCGAGGTCGTCCAAGGACACAAGAGCTTTAAGTACCGGTTTATCCTCAACGTCTAATCAAATCAAAAATTAGAAAAAAGGTTTTTAAACTAGAAAAATAGTACTGAAAAATAAAATAAAAATAAAAACAGATAGACAAGATGAATCACTTGGATCCGACTCGTGTGTAGTGTAACCTTTGATTATTTACGCACTTTTGCACTTTTCAAGAGATTATCTTAGTTATTGTAGTAGGCCCTTCTTTTGAAGGTGATGTTACCCTCGGCTAAGTAGTCTGAGTCAGCAGGGATACAGTCCTAAGTAGCCGGGTTAAAGTTTTAATAGTACTTTAACTTATGAGGGGATCATAGAGTTTGGACCCCCGCCATCCAATACCGGTGGGTATTGGAGGAGGTCCTACTAAATTTGACCCAGGTCCTTTGTAGGATCTATACACTGAACAATGACAAGACTCTTACCAAACCGTTCCCTTAACCCCCGACCAGGTAGCCAACATATCTCGATATAGACCGTGGAGATATGAATGGTGAAAATCTTTTATTTTATATACACAGTAAAATAATGCCAAGACACCACGGACAAACGATAAGGAAGAATCACCTTCAACATAAGAAACTAGTTATTAAAGTCATTAATGCATAACCAAATAAAAAGTGCGAAAAGATTAAAAATAAAAAGTATTACACTAAACACTTGTCTTCACCAAGTGATTTAAGAGACTTAGGCAAACATGGCCTTTGATTGTCAAGAACTCCTACGATTAATCTTGGATCCCGAGATGACTCACACACTCTATGATGGACAATGGATGATGGTGTTGTGATGGTGGTGGGTGGTGGGTGAAGTGTGAGAGAGGTGGTGTGCCAAGGGATGAGTTGCAAGTGATCCAAGCACTCCTATTTATAGGCTGAACAGAAGCTCGGGCACAGCCCCGTGTCCATCCTTATCTATTTCTTTATTAATTGCAGTTTGTCTGCATTAGTTGACCACGCCCCCGTGTCCGCTGAGCACGACCCCGTGTGCAGAAGCGTATCTGTACTATCAAGATTTCCCTAGATCCTGCGAATCTTAGAGTTGAACACGGCCCCGTGTCCGTTGAGCACGACCCCGTGGTGGGCGATAAAAGCTTCTACAACTTTGTCTTTTCTGCTGACACTTGGGCACGCCCCCGTGCTCATTGAGCACGGGGCGTGTTCATCCTTCTGTTCTCTTGTTTTGCTTGGGAAGATGCTGTCGGGGAGGCCGGGCGTGCCACGTTTGTTCCTTTTCTTGTATTCATGTTAGATTTAGCTGCTTTTTTGCTTCTTTTGTTCATTCGAGCTCATTTAATCCCAAAAATACAAAAAGAAGACAAAAACATACTTTTTCCAACATTAGTACTAAAAAAGGGTTAGTTTTATGCCACAATTGATGTAATTTATATGTTGCATTTTGTGCACATCATAAGTCTTATATTAAAGATCGCCCACAGTATCTTTAGGGCCGATGGGAGATTGTGGCATGAACCTTCCAGCGCCAGCAGGGCCCGCGACTCCTGCAGCAGCAAATTTCTCCTTATGAATCGAAGAGCCTGGTTCCCTAGTACAAATCACTTTAGCAGTTTGAAGTGGGGCATCAGGCTGCGCAGACTGCGTCGGTTTCTCAACCTCTGGAACTTTCCTTTTCTCATGAACGGGCTGGTCAAGCCCCGTGACATGGACGACCTCTGGACCCTGCGCTGTTTCATGTGCAGTTGTAGCAGCGACCATGGTCTCCTTACGGTCACCACCAACATGCTTTTCTGAAGCCTTCTTTTTCTCTATCTCCTTCTCCTTCTCAGCAATTGTCTCAACAGCCTTCTCCTTCTCCTTCTCAGACTCTACCCCAGTAGTCTTGAGAGGTTTGATGGTAACCTTGGGCCTCTTCTGCGCCGGTTCCAGAGTGTCCTTAATAACAACACCCTTCTTTTCAGAGGTCTTCTTTTTGGCCTCTGCTACAAATCAAGTGTTAAAAAGAAGTAACAACAAAAGAAAGCAAGGTAGTCAAGAAACTAACCGGGAGAGAATTTATAAAGAGAGCGCAGGTTGCTCTGTTTTCCAATAAAAGGGACTCCACCAGGCTTTTGCACCACAGAAGCACCAGCCGTGGTCTCCCTGCTCCTTTTCTTGCTGACCAACTTTGCAGCAGGCTCCTCCTTTTCTTCTTCTTCCTCTTCCTCATCTAGTGCGATAGAGGACAGAGTGGCTCCAGCATCTGTGTTTCGAGAACCCGCACTCCCTGAACTCTTTGAACCAGCAGCTCCTGTTTTCTTCTCGCCTACGCGCGACAAACCCTCAAGTGAATCACTGGTAATAACATAATCTTCCAAGTTACTCTGGTGAAAGCGTAGAGTACCTTTATCAGCAGCATTGGTCGCCGCGCGGCTACTCCCACCCTTTTTGCTGGTCACATCAGCATCAATGGTGATAACCTTCTTCCGTAAGGCAGGTTTCTTCTTATTCTCTTCCGGGTCAATCCCCAAGTCGCGCAACACACCTGCAAAGATGTTAGACCACGAACTTAGCTCCCCATTTGAAGACCCCACAGACTCTTCGCTGGAAAGATAGACAATCTCTTTCCCAGCAGAAGTCAAAGCGCGTAAAGGCCGGGGATTAGGTATATGCGCACCTTCGGTTGCAGTAGGTGGATTGGCGAAAGCTCCAGCAACCGGATACATAAAATGACCTTTGATTTCTTCATACCAATACTGCTCCCCTGCTTCCAGCGTGCGCACCCCCATGGACCCACCAAAGGTGGGGAAGGCAACTTGCCACAAATGCGCTTCTACACTCGAAATCATCAAGTTAAGCGTAGAAATATTAAACAAAATAAAAAAGAAGATATTAAAGAAGTGACTAACCTCTATCTTCAAACTTCAAAACCGGAACTTCCTTATTATCTGCCGGCCACCGATCACTCATCCACGCCGCCACAAGAACGTTTTCACCAAAAACTCGGTTAGGTGTAGGATTGAGCTTCAAATACCAACCCTCCTTCTTAGGAATCACCAGATCCTCCTTCTCAATCACATCAGTCCAAGGACGGAAGGTCATGGCAATCGGCACCACCTCCTCGCGAATAAAGAAGAACTTCTGTTTCCAATCATGGAAACTCTTGGGTGGATTCAACAAGATCTTCTTCGCTGCTCCCCGATTACCGAAGGAATAGAACCCCATATTTCTGATAAGCTAATAGAATACCCGGAACTTCTCCACAGTGGGTTCTATATCATGGGCCCAACATAAAAACTCGAAGTGTCGCACCCTCACCATGCCAGGTGGACTCATCTGCGAAATGTGAAACCCATGATACTGAAGTATATGGGCCATGAAGTTCGTCACCGGCAACCGGAAGTTTCCCTGTAAGAAGAAGTCCTTGAAAAGCATAATATATCCCGGCGGTGCATCAGCAGCTGTCCGGTGGAAACCGGAAGCCCCTTGTGATTTGTTCAAACAACCCTAGATCCCACTTCAGGACACGAAGTGGACCCTCTTCACCGGGATTTTCTTCTTGATGTTCTTCGGCCATGGATGTTCAAGAAAGTTCGAATATCTTCTCAAGAAACTTGAAGATCTGCTACTATGTTCTTCAAGGGTTTGAAGATTCAAAGAGAATTCGAGAGCAAATAGAAGGAAAAGATGGCAACAGAAGAGGAAAAGTGATCTGCTCTCACCCCTCATCGGATATATATACCCATCGTATTTAATGCGATGGGTAAACGTGCCGAGATCACCGCGCACGTGACCAATCGAAAGACGCCACGTAAGGCGGGATTATCGGAGTGACGGTTACCATGCGCGCGTGGGCCTCACTCGCCTGACGGAAAGCCAAACCGTCAGGAACAACTTGATGACAGCCGTGTCAGTAGTCAACTCAAACGTGCCATCAACGACATTTGCACCAACCCGTCAGAATTCAAAATTTGAGGGTTTTCCTGCCCAAAATTACTACAAACTCCATGCAGAAGTCACTCAGGTAGCGCAGCTCTGATGATTACTCAGGCCTGCGCACCTACACCCAAAAGCAGCGAATCATCAGCAACATAATCTGGTAGCCGCGCCGTAATAACTGATAAGCAACTACACGCGCGCGTCTACCAAGACCAATCAAGTATTTTTTTCATAACTAGCACTTTTCTTTAAGTGCAGAGATCCAACCACTTACTTCGCGCATGGTGCAGCACTGGACTGGGGGGACTTGAAGGGGTATGGTCCCAAAAAGCCGCGCAAGCCATCTAACAGGCCGCGCGCAGGACCATACTCCTAATTTAACAAGCGGTTCAATTTCAGACTCGCACGGGTTACTTCACCAAAGATTGACCCCGCGCGACGTCCAAACTAGAAAGATCACCAACTTCAACACTTAGCATTCTGAATAAGAGCCTTTAACCACCCATACCCTACGCGGGCTAGTTACGTGTTCAGCAAGGTTCGCGCAGGACTATGGCGCAGGGCAACTTCAGAAGGCACACAAAGGTACAAGTGGTAGAAGAAAGGGGCCAATCAGCGTCCTCTAGGCTCTGCTCAATCGTGCTCCACGATCGTCTAACGTGCAGGGGTCAGAGAGTACACAAGGACGCCTACGTGGCACCAATCACAGGGCAGAGACAACTGCCACACGATCTCCACTTACCTGCTGATGGTAGAGGGACAATAAGGCCGACAACAGTGACACGTGGCTCCACTCATGGTGCGCCAGCACCGGAGAACTTCCAGAAGCCACTAACGGTCTGTGACACCCTAGGAAAACCAGGAAACAACTCAACACAACTAGCTTCCTCAGTAAGCACGTGCTAAATTTCGGGACGAAATTTCTTTGAAGTTGGGGATAATGTGACAACTCGTATTTCAAACCCTTTGTGTATTTTGATGCAACTTGTATGAACAGTATGTAATGGGCAAATGAATTTGTTTGCGATGAAATGCTATGTTACATGTTATGTGATTATGCTATGTGTTTAAGGTATTGAGGATATAAACTTTGAACTTATGAACCATGTAAGGATTACAAACCTAACTCTTACTTTCTCACTGTTGCAACGAAACTGGAGCCCGACGAAACTATGAGTTTCGTCATCCTTCAAACCTGACGAAACTTAAGGGTTTCGCCAACCATCACCTCGACGAAACCTGGGAGTTTCGCCAGGGGGAGTTTCGCCATAAAGGCCTTCGGACCAGGTAGGTTACGGCCCAACAGGTTACGTTAAAACATAAACTTTGATGTATTAACCGTCAGTTACAACCAGAAACCCTAGAACTCTCTCTCCCTTGTATTCGACGACTGATACCATCCTCTGGAAATTCTTGTGATCTCTCTCTCTCTCTCTCTCTTAACCGGTTAGTGTTTAATTAGTCGATTAAATCAGTTTGCATCTTGTATGATTGTTATGTGTAATGAATCTGATGACTAATGTGTTGTACTCGTTAGGGTTCATAGATGTTAATGATTTCCTTGCATAAAAATTGGTGATGATTGATTCGGGATGATTGTAATCTCTTGTGGTTTTGGGTTATTAGAAAACAGATATGCACATTGATATGATTAGGGTTTCAAGATTTATAGTTGGAACTATTGCATTGTGGGTTTGGATAGGGTATTGTAGATTGATGATCAATGAGTTAGATTGTTAATATTGATGAATCTGATGGGTTTAATTTCATGTATTGACTATCATGTGTGTTGGATTGTTTTGATGGATGTTTGGGTTGCGTTTGCAAACAAATTGTTTTGACGGCACTTAGGGTTTCTGTGTGATTATCTTTTAACACTACGATCTTGACGAAACGCTAATGTCGACGAAAACCTGGGGGTTTCATCAACATAGGCCACGACGAAACCTAGGGGTTTCGCCAGGGGTATCACGACGAAACTTGGGGAGTTTCGTCAGTAAGGTCCATGACAAAACAGGGGGGTTTCGCCAAGTGGGTTAACAGGCACAGTGAGATAAGTTAACTCTGTTAAGTATGGTAACTCTGTTAAGTCAGTTAAGCTTATTAAGTCTGTTAAGGGATAACTAGGTTAGCTATGTGTTGCCATGAAACAATTGTGTGTTGTATTATTTGCATGGACTTGCTCAGCTGTTTTGGTGCTATGATTGTATCTATGTGTGAACTTCTTGAATGTCAACTGATTAAGTATACGTGCATACTATAGGCCTTGACTGATTATTTGCGAGCACGTAATTTAGCATACCGAGCAAACCAAGGTGAGTTCACACTTTCACAAGGCATGGGATTCCAAATGCTTAGGAATAGGTAAAAGATTTAAACCAACACCGCGTGATCTCCTGGTTTGGAACACGTACACACCCTCCTAATTGAAGGGTGACAACATGTGATAAGGAACTAATTGGAAACTACGTGATCTCCTGGCTTGGAACACGTACACACCCTCTATAATGAAGGGTGACAACATGGAATCTAGACCAAAACTCTATCATTAAGTCCCTCATTTTTATATCGACTTAATCGCCGGGCCAATGGCGAGCGGGTCATTAGTTAGATAGCGCTATTTAGGTTTGACAAGCCTCACACCGTGCCGCAGAGGACGGGCATAACTAATGGATCTGGGCACTAGTCAATGATGATAGACATTGACGTCAGGGCACCAACTTAGTTTAGTCAGTTGTCGATATGGTAAACAGGTCTAGTGGTTAACATGGGGAAGCCTCCACCAACTATGGAAACGTTTGGGGAAACAGGGTAAACTGAGTAACTTACAACTTACAAATGAACTCCTGGTTTTGAAACAACTTAACAATGAACACCAACTGTGAACTCGCTCAACTTTGTTGTTGACTCGCTGTTACATGCCTTGCAGGTCGTTAGGTACTCATGGAGCTTGCACGGGGAGGCGTGGTCATTGTGGGACATGGATTGTCATATACCATGTCAAACATTTGATACATTTGAACTTTTGTTTTGGTTTTAAACATTATGCTTCCGCTGATTACTTAAACTATGTTTTGTTTGAACACCAATTATATTGTGCTTGGGTTATATATTTACTTACACGCTATGTTCAATATGATTGGTGGCTTGATCCTGGTCAGTCACGCCTCCAAGCGGTGGTACTCCGCATGTGGATTTTGGGGGTGTGACACGGTCGACACCAGTGAGACAAGGAGCATATCCTCTATGTTGTCGCCTTCCGGCCCAAGGCCCATCAGCCCACATGCTCTTACACCTCTCCGGCTATAAATAGAGACCTCAGTTCACAAGTTAAACATTCTATTCCCTCTACTCTCACTCTTTACACACTTTAATATCCTCAAAGCAGATACTTATTCTCACGCTGGAGTCTGGTTAAGAGGGAAACCCCCATATTCCCCTCTTAACGAGCTAACAGTGTTCTGTTTTGCAAGATTAGCGGATCATTAAGAAGCTCAGAAAGTGATAAGAAGATTAACCCTTATGGTAGAAACATAAATCAAACTAATCAACCCTAAAATTAGTTCCGTGTTTCTTCAACTGTAATCTTACATATAAAATTACCACGAAACTTTTCTTTGAGTATACAAAATTGTATTGTAGTCTTTGTATGATGTCGATTACCCTACTGTTGGTAAATGTTTATATATATATATATATATATATATATATAGGTAGCCGCTAAAATGAAAACCACCTCCAGTTGTAAGAACTGAGAGCACCACTTTCTAGCCATTAGATCTTCAAGATCTTCAAGATCAATGGATAAGATTAAAAGTAACTAAAAATAATATGAAATATTTTTTGTCTTATTATGTCTTTAATATTTAAATCCAAAAGGGTAATTTAGTAAAATGACTCTATTTTGTCCTTTTGTCTTTATTGTTTTTTATAAGTTTTTGGTATTATTATATTACTTTTTATTTTTTAAACATAATTTTTTTATTGAAAGCATTTTTAAATTCAGATTTTTTTTAAAAGATTTTTTTATACTTTTTACATTTTACCTTTTACGTTAAACTTTTTACGTTTTATGTTTTTATGTTTTACGTTTTACGTTAATAAGTTTACGTTTTACGCTTTATGTTAAACTTTTTACGTTTTACATTTTACGTTAAACTTTTTCCGTTTTACGTTTTTACGTTTTACGTTTTTACGTTTTACGTTTTTACGTTTTACGTTTTTACATTAACCTTTTTACGTTTTACGTTAAACTTTTTACGTTTTACGTTAAAAACTTTACATTTTACGTAAACTTTTTACGTTTTACGTTTTACTTTTTACGTTTTGCGTTTTACGTAAAACATTTTACGTTTTACATTAAACATTTTACGTTTTTACGTTTTACGTTTTATGTAAAACTTTTTACGTTTAACGTTAAACTTTTTACGTTTTACGTTAAACTTTTTACGTTTTACGTAAAAGTTTACGGTTTAACTTTTTTTTTCACAAAAACTTTTTTACACAAAAGCTTTTTTACGCAAGACGAATGCACCCATAAATCGCAAACTCGGTAGGTGTCTCAGATAGATTGTTATCGTCATCGACTGGGGAAAAGAATATAAAAAACCAACGACATCAAAACAAAAGTGTATCTCGAAAAAAAACGGGGTTTGGCTCAGATTTTCCAATAATTAAAAGGCTGCAAAGTGGGGTTGCGGGTTCAAAAACATACCCTCCACCATCGTTGCCACGCCATCGTCATCAAAAATCTAGTTTTTTTTTTTCATCATCGCCACCCAAGAACCCATAGTTCAAAAACTCAATATCAACACACAGTTAATTCCCCACCTGCAACAAACCACACTTCAAAATCAAGTTATATGAAACCCCATCACAGATTCAAAATCAAAAACATTATACAGGATTCAAAATCAAAAATTTAAGAACACCCACCAAAAGAACAACCCCAAAGTAGGTATTTTAATAGAAGCAATACCTGGTAAAAATACCCAAATCAAAGGAAAACCCAACAAACAATATCAAACAAACATGTTCTGCCACCGACCACTACATCCCCACACCACCAAACCCACCGCCGCCGCAACCCCACCCCATCCTCGATGTGAATCTGGTCGGCGATGGCTTCAAGTAGAAGAAGCAGAGAACAACATAACACCACATCTCATCACAACGATGATGATGGCGGCGGTGGTGATGTCGCCGGACGGGAAAGGATGGAGAAGATGAAGGGGGCGGCGAATGGGGGCGGCGATCGACCGCGATGGTGATGTCCAGAGAGGGATGAGTTTCAAAATCTTCATCAGGTAGAGGGATGAGTTTCAAAATCTTCATCAGTTAGTGGGTAGGGTTCAGAGGGCTGAAGGTGTGGAAGATGATGGTGGTGAGGTATTTCAAGAGAAAGAGAGAGAGATATGAGAGATGGGGTGAAAAGAAGGTTTGGAACTTCAAATGAGGTCTGCAACTTTAAAGGAAGAGAGAGAGAGGGTGAGATATAAATTGTCACACCCCAACCGATGGCGGAATTATCGGGGCATGGCACTGAGCGAAACAGATTGTCCAGAAGTTTTCACAACAATTATCATTACTATTCAAATTATATAATACGTCCCATACCGTACCTTAAAGTAAACAAATTATTACAGATAACAACTAGTCAAATATTCTGTTCCGACAACTCAGATTTTAAATATAAAAATTGTTTTTCTATGTCTAGAGACTCGATCCGCAAGATCTACAGACAACTATGCTCTAGACTCTTATTCTAGCTTCGCCTTCCTAGCAGCTAATCATCTTAAACACCTGTCACATACGTTAAAATAAAGTCAATACATATAATGTAAAGGTGAGCATACAAGTTTGACAATAGAATAGTAGAGTTCGACATAATTTACGCATAACCAGCACGTACACATAGGAAAACGAAGCATGTTACACTACAAAAAAATGCCATATAGTGGCACACATTTCTTGTGGCATTTATGTTTTATGCCACTAGTTTAAGTTTTAGTGGCACTTTGTGTATGCCATTATTGGTTAGGACATACTTTTGGTGACATTTAACTTTTGTGACACTAATTTAAGTGTTTAGTGGCACTTTGTGTATGCCATAATTGCTTAACATAACACTTTTAATGGCATTTAACTTTTATGACACTAATTTAGATCCTCAATAGTACTTTATGTATACCATATTTGCTTGACACACATTTTCAATTATTACTTTTAAATCCTATGTCACTAAATCACAAATGTAATACAAGTATTGTTGCTAATCAAATAATATTTTTAATACATTGCTTATTTACCGATGTAACTCGTGAGTCCGTTTTGCTAAATAGGTCGGGTTTGTGTTAAGCCGACTAAGTGGCAGGTTGATATGTTTAACCCATATATACTTTATTTTTTATTTTTTAACAATGTGTTTATGTTATAAAATATATTGATTGGATATTTTATGTCAGAATTATAACATAAAAAAATTAACACAATATTTTATAATTAAAAAATAATGATTTTATATACATTTGTATTTGTTTTATTAAATATCAATTTAAAATATTGGCATGCGAAAGAAAAAAAAATAGGGTCATAAACAAGTCTTGTTCGAGTCAACCGGCTAATATTCATGTCGTGTTCATACTCTTATATTTAACACTATTTTCAGGTTCGAATTGAATCCGTTAACCCCACAAACACAACTTATTTAACACCACTATCACTAAACTTTTAATTTTTAACAAAGATTTAAAACACTTATCTAAAATTTTCTTATTTCCCTCCATAAAATTTCCCCTAAATATTTTTCCGCCCAAAATCCCCATTCCTCTTCAACCAAATGGCATCTTCATCTTCACTCACTCTCTAAAAACCTCTCTACATCATCCAGAACCTTCATCTCAAACCCTAGCTCAACCACCGTCTTCCACCACCTCTCTCCGCTACACCTCTTCCGCCTCCACTCTCCGGCCACCGGCGGCCCTCACTTCTCAACCCTCCGGTGCTCTGCTGCCGGTTCCGAGACCGGATTCTTCACCAAACTAGGACGGTTGATCAAAGAGAAGGCGAAGAAAGACGTCGAGAAGATATTCTCCGGTGGATTTACGAAAACGAGAGACAATTTGGCGGTTATTGATGAGTTGTTGCTGTATTGGAATCTGTCGGATACGGATCGAGTTCTGGATGAGATTGAAGAGGTACTTTTGTTAATGTTTATGTGAATTTAATTGTTGATTAGAGAGCATTGCTAAGTGGAATGACATTTGGATGTGAGTGGTTATGGCTGTGCAGAACTGATTGAGATGTATATAGACAAACTGATACGATACCGGTAGTGCAAAAATACCAAAAAGTATCTAAACCGATTCGGTTAGTAAAAATGAGTACATGTAATGATGTTGTTCCGTCGATAACGGTTCAGTATGGTATCCTCGGTATAGTTTACAATACAAATAAGTACCTTATTTTAAACACAACTCTGTTTTCAGTAAAATTTATATTGAAATGACGAAATCGAGAGATAATTTGGCAGTTATTGATGAGCTACTCCTGTACTGGAATCTCTTTGATACCGATTGTGTGATAGATGAAATTGAAGAGGTAGTTTTATGATGTTTTTATTGTGAAGTTTATGTGAATTTTAGTGTTGATTAGAGAGGATTGTTGCAACTGGAATGACATTTGGATCTGAGAGGTTATGATTTGTAATTAGGTTGCAAAACTGATTTTGTGTGTACTGATAGGTAGTGCAAAAGTACTAAACCGTATCTTAACCGACTCGTATCGAAACTGGAGGTACCGAGGTAGTTTATAATATTTTTGTTGTGAAATATACCTGAATTTTAGTGTTGATTAGGGAGAATTGGTGTAACTGAAGTAAAATGGGATTTGAGTGGTTAAGATACGTAATTAGGTGCAGAACTGATTTGAGATGTATTTTATGTCTACCAATAGGTAGTGCAAAAATACTAAAAAGATTCTGAACTGAATCATATCGAAACTGAAGAGGTAGTTTTGTAACATTTTTATTGGAAGATTTATGTGAATTTTAGTATTGATTAGGGAGAAGTGCTGCAACAGGAATGACATTGGATTTGAATGGTAATGATTTGCGATTAGATGACTAAAGGATTTGGTCAATGAAAAACTAGTGTTGACTTCTGAGAGGTGATTATTATATAAATATGTTAGGCAATTATTGATTATGATTCAGAATATCTACCTTCCAAATATCAGATTAAACGTTGTAAGAAAACAAAGTAATGGAAATAATCAGATTGAATATGTAATTAATTTGTTGGGTTTTTGGTGGGTTTTCATTTTAATTATTTTTTGCCATATCAAACAGCTGAAAACACAGACTGCTTACAACCAAACCCGAAACTTGTTTTGTGCTCATAAAAGATAGAAATTTGATGATCAGTAATCAGTCATGTGCATAGGTTAGTAAATTATTCAATGAAAATATGTCTTATCTTCTATGCTTTTAGGCATTATTGGTGTCGGATTTTGGCCCAAAGATTACAATAAAGATTGCTGAGAGCTTGCGGGATGATATATATGCTGGAAAGCTCGAATCGTGAACTGAAATAAAGGCAAGTGTTGTGAATGTGATTTTAATTTATAATTTTTCACTGCAAAACGTTACGTGTAAATGAAAATAAAGTACACTGCAAAACATTACAAGCTTCCGAAAAATTTTCACTCCTTTCTTATTAGTATATTATGTAGGATGCTTTGAAGAAGAGTGTGCTGGATATCTTGACGACCAAAGCTGCTAAAACGGAGCTTAAACTTGGATTCAGGTTTGTGTAACGCATGTCTTGGGATCTTACGCATGTTTCTATTTCTATGTTCTTAGTTTGTTGATGATTATTATTAATGATGTTATTTATATAGGAAACCGGCAGTAATCGTGATAGTTGGTGTTAATGGAGGTGGAAAAACTACATCTCTTGGTATATCTAATGATCATGGATTTTACATTGTATCTTTTTATTTCGTTAATATTCTGCTGAGTCCAGTTCGGTTTGAAACAACTGATTTTTGGTGTTTTAGTGGCAGGGAAACTAAACTGGCTTATCGGTTGAAGAGTGAAGGTGCTTCAGCGAGTTCATGATTTGTTGATACTTTTATCATTCGGAGTAAAATGTCATTTCGTCCTTTAGGTTTGGCCAGTTTTACGATTTTTGTACAAAAGTTTGTTTTTCCCCATTTGGATCCAAAAGGTTTGAAATCTTGTCATTTTCATCCGGCTTGTTAACTCCATCCATTTTTCTCCATTAAGTCAGGGGTATTTCTGTCTTTTTTGTTAACTTAAAGGGCAATTCGGTGTAATGGATTCGGTCAGGGGTATTTTAAATGCTTGTACATAAAGTGAAAAAGACCGGGTTGCTCTTTAAGTTAACCAAAAAAGACAAAAATGCCCCTGACTTAACGAAGAAAAAATGGATGGAGTTAACGAGCTGGATGAAAATAGCAAGATTTCAAACCTTTTGAATCCAGATGCAGAAAAACAAACATTTGGACGTAAGTCGCAAAACTGTCCAAATCTCAGGGACGAAAATGGCATTTTACTCTTTAACATTTTATGTCTTCGTATAGTAAAGAGTTAAATCTTGAAAACTTGTATGATCAATTGATGTACAACAGAGTGAAGTATCTTTTGGTTACTCTACTAAATAATTATATTAAAAATCTGTAGATATTATTGGCGGCTGGTGATATATTCAGGGCTGCTGTGAGTGACCAACTGGAAATTTGGGCCGAAAGAACAGGCTGCGAGATTGTATCAGCTGAAAAAGAGAAAGCAAAAGCATCAGCAGGTAGACTGCTAAGTTATAGCATATATTTTGAATGGATTATGCAATGCATTGAGTCAAACTTATCATGGTAAATCAGAATTGATATGGCATATAGTAATAATACAATGGACGGATCTGATTATGACATTAACAGTTAAGTCAATTGCATTTGCTAAATTTGATAATAGTAAAACTATATATGTTCTGTCACTATGTGTTTATAGTGGTACCAATTCCCATTTCTATCCTCGAGCTTATCGTAAATTTACAGATGTGGTCTTGAGCTGACTAGTACAAAAAGAGTTTCATAATAAGTAATTAGTTGAGAAATAAATTTTCGACTATGTATGATGGAAAATGAGAAATGAAAATGAGTTTGAATTATATATCTGTTTAAACAATATTATATCTTATTCAAAATACTAATTTATCATTAACTAAGGCATGGTGTAACTATGCCAAGGTGCTTGTCACAATTAAGAAGTAATTTATTCAAGCCTCCTATCATTACAAGAATTATGAGCTTTAGTGACGACAGCATTAGCGGCGACTGCTAATATGTCCACTGAAATCCAACCACCTCCGGTAACGTCCACTGAAATCCAACCACCTCCGACGACAGACACGGTTACGGTTCTTTATACTATTGTTTATTTTAGTTATATAGTCATATTTCTTGATTTTATATAGTGTTTGTAGGTCACCTCCACTAAAATGCAACCACTTCCGATCATCTCCGTTGAAATCTGGTCACCTCTACTGAAATCCGGCCATCTCCACTAGAATCTGGTCACCTCAGTAGCAGCGTCGCACTGCATGCACTCCTCAGCAGCAGCGCCCCACGCAACAGCGGCGGCTGCACGATCGCAGCAGTAGCGGCTGCACTGCAATGCATCATATTAAAAAATTATGGCCGATTAATACTGTTTAGGAACAATTCCCATACGGAGAGATATATGATTTGGTCTTGTCAACCCTTATCAATATGTTAAACAAGACGATCAGCACGTTACAAACTGAGAGGAAGAAACTGCAAGAAGTTCTTCAAGCTGCTTCGTACAAGAAGGAATTGGATTCCGCGAGGAGTAAAATTAAGGAGCTTCAGAGACAGTTTCAACTTGAAGCGAATCAGACGAAAGGGCAGCTGTTGTTGTTAAAGCAACAAGTCGGAATTCTTCAAAAGAAAGAAAAAGATGCAGTCAGAAAAGATATTGATATTGATAAAAAGCTAAAAACTTTAGAGGAGTTAGAAGTGGATGTTGTGGAGCTTAAGCAGAAGAACCGAGAGCTTTAGCATGAGATGAAAGAGTTAGTTATTAAGCTCGATGCAGCTGAGGCTAGAATCGCGACATTATCCAGTACTACCGAGGTAACTCTTCGTTATACGATAAGTTGATCTTTACTTCATTAATTCATTGATGTTTTTGATAATTGTAATGTGTTTTTTTCATGGTGTTACAGATGGAAATGGTGGTGAATGTTAGAGAATGAGTAACACAAACTCCTGAAGTTAAGGAATGAGTAACACAAACTCCTGACGCTTCCGCCAATCATTCTACTGACGGAAGTGCACTTGGTTCTTCAACGGTTAGTAAGATGCAATATGCGGACTTTGAAAAGAGACCATCTAGGACCGCACGTCCTCCGCCCTAACGGACAGGTGGGGCTCCTGCTGCCACCTCTAATCTGGTGGTGTCTGGAGGTGGGCCTCCTCCACCTCCCCCACCAGAGAGGCTGGGAGTTAAATTCTCTCCATTTCCCAAGACATATCGTCACTTGTATCCTTTATTGAATTTACATCATCTGCAACTATGCTAATTTATAAGTTAATAAAGCTTCTTACAAAATGCCACTATTATTAAGATATTAATAAAAAAACAAAGGAAATAAAATTATGCCTACCAGCTTCGACAAGTATTATGTAGCAACATAGTGTAACTTATGTTTAAAAGTATGACCTACTGCTGATCTGATTTTTTTAAAGCTTGATTTCTATTCCCTCACTCATTGTAGTATTATTAAATCATGATCTTCAATTGTGACTTGCTTTATGAAGTTTGTCTATTGATTGTTAATGGGTCATGTTCTATTTTGTTACAGCTTTTATGCACTAGATCAAGACTACAAGAACCGTTCAGTTGGAAAACCTTTGTGATTTTATTCAAACTGAAACATCCTACAACGTACCGTCTAAGGCAACCACTTCATCTATATCTATGAAGAACACAACTCTCAAACCAGAATAGAATAACGGAGGTCAGCATATCATTATCATGCCCATCTTTAATTTCTTCAGTTTTCTTTCTTAGAGTTCCCATTTTACTTTAGCTTTTAGGTTTTAACTGAATGTTATCTTTTAATATAACAAAATCGGTGCAAAACTATCCATGAATCTACTGAAAAGAAGGTAGATGTAACTTCAAAAGATGAACAAAATGAAAGCCTTCCAAATCCGACAATTTATCTTCGATTTTATTTGTAGTCACCCAATCTATTATAGTCATTACATATCTAGTTAGTTATATTCTGTGGCTAGTGGTTGGATCTTCATGTGAAAAACATGTATTTGGTATTTGTCTTTCTTTATTTTCTAAATCACGGATGGCATTACATTTTAGGCACTTTTGATCCATCTGAACATGTTTTTAGTTTTCAATATACATGTATATGACACAACAGAATTGCTCACATGACACCTTTGTTAGGATGCTACATATGGTTTCTATGCTAATCTATATATTTTGGCTTAAGGCATGCATCTATTCTTTTTCTAGTTTCATATATTTTGCATTGCTGATGCTTAATTATATGGTTGATCATGGCAGAGTTGACATCATGTAAAGCATGGGAGGAATAGAGATAACAAGATTCATGGATCGCTTGGAGCTAATTTTTTTATAGTAATATTCCTACCTGAAGACTTATGTTGTAAATATTTGGAATATGTTATGTATTGAACTTATAGTTGAAATTATGATATTATAATTTCTACATTTTATAGTTGTACATTTTATTTTATTCAAACTGATTTAGTGTGTTTTTAATTAGAAAGAATTGTTACCCACAATCTGTGCTACAAAAGTCCTTTTTTATAGTGGCACAAACTAAAGTGCCACTAAAAGTAGAATAGATATATAACTAGGAAAAGTTTTTACTGGCACAAAATTTGTGCCACTAAAAACCCAAAACTTTACAGCGGCAGATTAAAAAGTGCCACTAAATGGCTTTAGTGTCACCACTTCTAGTGGCACTTTTTTTGTGTGCCGCTCATTCCAACATGGGCCTTTAGTGGCATTTATTTGGTTTTTTATGGCACTTTTTGTATGCCACTAGATGGCAATTTTTTTGTAGTGACTGCCCGAGGCAGTTCGCAATACATGATTACCACCGTAATCCATGCAAGTAATTGTCCTTAACAACCCCCGTGTGAACGGGTGCTAAGTCCAAACTATAGTACTATCGTCGTTAAGGCAGGTAGACAGCATTCCACGTGTAAACATAACAACAAGCATTCATTTAGTCACGTAATATATGCAGTAACGGTTAGCGTTTGAAATAATTGAGTAGTGTGTTCGATTGTGATTTAGAATAAGTAACGTATGTAACACCAAAAGTGCTGAAAGCAAAGAGGGGTCGAGTATACTCACAGTGATTGATGGATTGAAGGGAGCACTTGTGAGTAGGGTTAGCCTGAATAGTTCGATAGCATAACGATGAGCAACGCGTAAAACGAAAACAAGTGTTGGAGGGTCGGACAGCCTGGTCGATCGGACGGTAGGTCCAATCGGACGGCTTGACCGTTCGGTTAACCAGTCCGTTCGGACAGTCTGTCCGGTCGGTCGGTAGGCCGATCGGATGGACTGTTCGAGTGGATTGTTTCTTCCTTTGAGAAGAATGTGTTTGTGTACTATGGTTTGACTTTTGAAGTTTTCGTTGTAGCATTTGAAAACATTGAAGTATCCTTACCTTTCAGGTCGATCAATCAAACGGACCGTTCGATCGGTCGGCTTAACCGATCGGTTAGGTACTTCAGCAACAAGTTCTTATCAGGGTGTCACCTGGTCAGACGGCTTGACCGATCGGGTGGCACTCCAACGCGTTGAACATGTTGAAAATCGGTTAAGTGTTGAAGCATAGTATCTCATGATCCGAAGAGTAATTCAAATAAGTCCGTAGTCCGATCGAACAGCATTTCATTCAATACTAGACTGCATGAAATTGTTAAAGTGTGGGGCCATGTGCTAGCTTGGCCTGGTCGATCGGCTAGCTTGTCCGATCGGCTAGGCTGTCCGTTCGGACAGTCAGCCCGACCGGTCAGCTTCCTGACCTGGTCGTCCTGTTCGTCTAACACTTGGTTGTTCTGATGGTTTGTCGTTATATCGAGGTGCCTTGACAACGTGTTGAACCATAGGACCCTCGTTGTTACTTGTTCCTCCTGATCGGACAGGAATCACCCAAGTCCGGTCGGTGAAGTGTTCAGAACAGAGCTTAACGTTTAACCCGAAATCGGTGAACCTCGTGAATAGAATCCAGATCTTGAGTCGTGCAACCACCGAAATGATTAGCAAGCCGGCACAAGTTCCGTTTCTATCGGTTTGAAGGCATTGAGTGTAAAAGAGTTGAAAGAAGGTTGGAAAAACCATCTTTCAATCCTTTTCACCGGGAAATGTTCAGATCTATGAAAGATCTTTGCTTGTTTATGTGGAAATCGGCTAGATCCAAGTGATTCTTGGTGGATTGAAGCCAAAACATGAAGTTCTTCAAGAACACCATGATGACATCATCCTAGAACACTTGAATCTTGATGATTTCATGGTTAGAATCAAGATTTGAAAGATAGAAAGGTGTAAGAGTGTGCATAGATCAAGAAAGTACAAGATTTAGGATGAAATCTTACCGGAATCGAGAGAAATCTGAGAAAAAGGATGAGAGCACGAGCTGGTCGGTCAGAGCTTTCCAAAAGTGGTAAAGATGACAATGACAAGGGTATTTATAGGATGCCAAAAGTGGAAAGGGCTAGCCAGTCGGCCAGGCATCCCGGTCGGATAGCCTGTCCGGTCGGACAGCAGTCCAATCGGACAGCAGTCCGATCGGCTGGGCCGTTTGATCGGCTGAGAGCCTGATCGTTCAGCTGCTTGATTCGAGCGTTCGGTGTGGCGATTTTTTGATATTTCGATTTCGATTGCAATTGATGAGAATACGATAGAGTTTCCTATTCAAATTACTTTTAATCCCAACCACTGTATCTAACATACAATCACCTATGTCTCGCGCTGTCTTTTCGCCACCAATTATCATAATTCGATTTCGATTGAGTTTGACTGAGTTTCGAGTTTCGATTCGAGTTTCGATTGATTACCACACATAACATAAAGTAAACATGCACAAGTAACACATAAGGCACACACACACGTATAATAACATCAAAGTTGCATAATCTAAGTTTCGAGTTCGATGATGATTTGATTAGCTTGATTATTGATTAATTGACTTTATCGCATTGTTACTTCCAATTATTCAGAGTCGTAAAGCGGTTCGCGTCAATGAACATTCGATTACTTTGATTAATAACACTTACTCCACATAATACAACTAACGAAATCATAAAAATAGACTAGCTACAGTCAAAGGAGTCAATCTTGACTTTGACTTTGACTTTCGGTGACACGGGGTGTTATAGCCTCCCCTTGTTTAGGGAATTTCGTTCCGAAATTAGGCTGAAAGTTGTACATCACCTTGAATCATGCTTGACAATTTTCTCTCTCTAGACTTTCACTTGAACAACTGCGGGTACTTCGCCTCCATGTCGCTTTCGAGTTCCCAAGTGAACTCTGCGCCTCGTTTGCCTTCCCATCGGACTTTCACAATAGGAATGCGCGAGCATCTGAGTTGCTTGGTTTGGCGATCCATGATTTCGACATGCTTCTCCATGAAGTGTAGCGTTTCGTTTATCTGAAGGTCGTCGAGAGGTACAATTAGATCATGCTCAGCCAGGCATTTTCGGAGGTTTGACACATGGAAAGTCGGGTGGACGTTACTAAGTTCCTCCGGTAGTTCGAGTCTGTAGGCGACTTTTCCGATCCTTTCCAAAATCTTAAAAGGTCCAACATATCGAGGCGCTAGTTTCCCTTTCTTACCGAATCTGGCCACACCCTTCCAAGGTGATACCTTTAGGAGTACGTAGTCGCCAACGTCGAATTCAAGGGGCTTGCGTCTTTTATCGGCGTAACTTTTCTGTCTATCCCGGGCATTCGACAAGTTGTCTCGAATCTGGAGGACTTTGTCAGTCGTTTCTTGCAATAGCTCAGGACCGGTTAATTGCGAGTGACCGATCTCGTGCCACACAATAGGCGATCGACATCTTCTTCCATATAGGGCCTCAAATGGTGCCATTTGGATGCTGGTATGATAACTGCTATTGTACGAGAATTCGACTAGCGGCAGATATTTGTTCCAATTACCACCGAAGTCTATGACACACGCATGGAGTGTGTCTTCAAGAGTACGGATCGTTCTTTCAGTCTGTCCGTCGGTTTGGGGATGGAATGCGGTACTTAAGTTAAGCGACGTACCAAGAGCGGCTTGAAACGTTTCCCACAATCGCGAAGTAAACCGAGCATCATGGTCAGAGATGATGTCGCGAGGCGTACCATGATTACAAATGATCTCGTCGGTGTAGATTCGGGCTAATCGTTCTACCTTGTAGTCTTCTCGTATTTGAAAAAGGTGGGCTGATTTAGTCAAACGATCAACTATAACCCAAATGTTGTCGTGACCTGATGACGTGGGTGGAAGCTTGGTTATGAAATCCATAGCTATACTCTCCCACTTCCATATAGGGATTGGTGGTTGTTCGAGTAAGCCAGAAGGTCTTTGATGTTCAGCCTTTACTCTTGCACAAGTTAGGCATCCTCCGACGTAGAGAGCGATATCCCTTTTCATGCCCGGCCACCAGTACTTGTAGCGAAGGTCCTGGTACATTTTATCAGCACCGGGATGAATAGAATATCGGGATTTGTGGGCTTCATCCATTAGAATCTTTCGTAGTTCGGTCCGCTTAGGGATCCAAATATGATCCAGAAAATAGAAGATCCCATTCGATTTGCTTACAAGCTGAGCTCCATCGTGATAGATTCTCTCCTTCTTCAAGGTGCGTTCATTAAAGCAAGCATGTTGGGCTTCGCGGATGAGGGTTTCGAGATCGTGTTGGGCTTGGGTATTACGAATGCTGAGCAAATAACTCCATCTGCTGAGCGCGTCGGCAACGACATTTTCTTTGCCTGGGTGATAACAAATCTCACAGTTGTAATCGTTGAGAAGTTCTACCCATCGGTGTTGACGCATATTGAGTTCTCTTTGATTAAAGATGTGTTGTAAACTCCTGTGATCGGTGAAGATCGTACACTTGGTACCATACAGGTAGTGTCGCCAAATCTTTAATGCAAAAATAACCGCGCCTAACTCGAGATCATGGGTTATGTAGTTCTTCTCGTGGATTTTGAGCTGTCGAGAAGCGTAAGCTATAACCTTGTCTCGTTGCATGAGGACACAACCAAGGCCAAGGTTGGAAGCATCACAGTAGACAATGAAATCGTTGTTCCCATCAGGTAATGAGAGAACAGGAGCATTGCAAAGCTTATGCTTGAGGGTTTAGAAGGCAGACTCTTGTTCGGTTCCCCAAACAAAAGACCTGTCTTTATGCGTAAGAGCGGTAAGCGGCACAGCGATCTTAGAGAATCCTTCGATAAATCGTCGATAATAGCCCGCTAATTCGAGAAAGGAACGGACTTCAGACGGGTTCTTTAGTGTAATCCAACTCTTAACTGCTTCAATCTTTGCAGGGTCGACATGGATACCTTGACTATTCACGATGTGACCCAGAAACTGAACCTCTTCTAACCAGAATTCGCACTTGGAGAACTTGGCATAGAGTTGGTTCCCCTGGAGTAACTCGAGAACCAAACGTAGATGTTGCGCGCGTTCGGCCTTCGATTTGGAATAAAACAAGACATCATTGATGAACACGATGACGAAACGGTCAAGATAAGGCTTACACACGCGATTCATCAGATCCATAAAAACCACGGGTGCGTTGGTTAAACCAAAAGACATAACAACGAACTCATAGTGGCCATAACGAGTGCGAAAAGCGGTTTTGGGTATATCTTCTTCCTGAATGCGTAGTTGATGATAGCCTAAACGTAGATCGATCTTCGAGAAACACGTAGCACCTTGTAGCTGATCAAACAAATCATCGATACGAGGCAGGGGAAACCGGTTCTTGATGGTTACACATCCTGAACGACCCATCCTTCTTTTTGACGAAAAGGACTGGTGCGCCCCAGGGAGAGGTGCTCGGGCGAATAAAGCCTTTTTCAAGTAATTCCTGGAGTTGGTTCGAGAGTTCCCGCATTTCGGATGGCGCGAGTCGATAAGGGGCTTTCGCTACGGGGTTAGCTCCAGGAATGAGGTCGATACGAAAGTCGATATCACGACTTGGCGGTAGTCCAGGAAGATCATCAGGGAACACCTGAGGAAATTCACGGACCATTGGAGCGTCTTTAACTTCGGTCTTCTTTTTCTTTTCCTTCTCCGCTACTACAATGTTAGCCAAGAAAGCTCTGTATTCCTTGCGGAGATACTTGCTAGTTTGGACACATGACATGAGCTTGAGACCTTTCGAAGCAGTTTCACCGTACACACATAATAAATCACCATTCGTGAGCGAGAATCGAATCATCTTGTCGAAGTATACAACTTCAGCATGGTTTTCGCGAAGAAAATCCATGCCTACTATGATATCAAAACTTCCGAGTTGCATCGGAATGAGGTCGATTGGGAAGATGTGATTGTTGAGCTCGAGAGTACAATCACGAAGAACAGAATTAACGGTGACAGTTCTTCCAGTAGCGACTTCAAATTCGAATGACGAGGGAAGATAAGAATGCTTATGACTAAGGAGCTTTTCGAATTCAAACGACACAAAGCAGTTATCGGCTCCAGTATCAAACAAACATGATGTATAAATACCATTCACAAGGAACGTACCATTAACCACGTTGTTGTCAGCCTGGGCTTGGCGAGCATTGATGCTGAAGGTTCTGGCGCGTGCTGCTGGGGCTCTTGCTTCACCACCCTGTTTGGGCACATGTTTGCAAAGTGGTTAGGGTCACCACATGCAAAGCAGACTCGAGCATTGACCGCGGGTGCCTGAGCTGCGTGTTGGCCTTGCGGGGCTGGGAGCAGAGCTTGATGCGCAATGGCTTGAACTAGGGCTTGACGAGGACCATAACAACAATTGGTAGTAAAATGGTCGTACAAATTGCAATGAGCGCAGAAACGACAGGCGAGACCCACCGGATGATGATATGAGCATGTCGGGCAAAGCGGGTGGGGACCTGTGTAAGCACGCTTTGCTGGCGGCGCTTGAGTAACTGGTGCTGGTCGATGATGAGACTGCTGCTGAGCCAGTACGGCTTGTAGAGAAGTAGCAGTGGTAGTGACAGCATAGTTCTTGTTGCTGGAGCTGTTGTTGTTGTTGTTGTGCTTCTTCCTGTGGCGTGATGACTTTGTTGGTTGAGCAGTGGCGGTTTCGGCGGTCGATGCAGTGGTGGCTTGATGCAGAGACTTGGAGGGCTTATCCCAGAAACCAACCTTTACTCGCTTGTCGTTGATCTCGGCGGCAAGCAAGTAAGTCTCTTCAATTGATGACGTCTTCACGGCGTGAACAAAATCGGCAACACAATCGGGTAGAGCTCGAATGTACTTCTTGATGGCCATGTCTGACGTCTTGACTTGATCGGGACAGATGATGCTGAGCTGTTTAAAGTGAGCAGTCAAGGCAGCGTTATCTCCATCCTTCTGCTTAATGTTCCAAAACTCGTCCTCCAGCTTTTGGCGTTCATGGGGAGGGCAGAATTCGTCCATCATGATGGCTTTCAGCTCTTTCCATGTCAGCTCACAAGCTGAATCATTCCCACGTTTGTTTCGTTCGGCCGTCCAACAGTCTAGAGCTCGGGACTGGAAGACGCTGGTTGCGTTTAGGGTACGGAGATTTTCTGGACAGCCGCTTTGGCGCAGAGTGACTTTGATGGAATCAAACCATTGAAACATAGCTGTTGGGCCATCTTCTCCGGTGAATTCCTTTGGTCCGCATGCCTTGAATTGTTTAATGCTGAAAACAGTCTTGGTAGCATCTTTGGGAGCTTCAATTCTCGACTCCTCAGAAGATTTGCTGACGTTTTCATAGACATCGCTCACAGCTTTTGCTACTTGTTTGGCGATGATAGCAGCAAGACGTCTGTCTCTCTTTTCTTGGCGGGTAAGTGGGGTTCGGTGTCCGGATGACGACATGGTCTGCAACAGACATCGTCGTAGGTCTCAGACACATCAAAATCGAATCTCACCTCACACGTCTACTACTTACTAAAGCTCAGGAACACATCGAAACTCGTATCGCATAAACACTAAGCACATAATCACCGATTCACGTAGTCATAGAAGCACATTAGCACGTAGGGCATAGAAGCACAGAAACATAGAAAACACATTCGTATTTAATTACAGAGGCAGTCAGAATACAGAAACCTATCATTCAAGTTCGCGTGTCGTTCGTGTATATATATCGGTCGTGTATAGCATATCGAGTAGTATAGCATAATCGTATAATATATCGAGTATAGTATAAGCGTATATCATAGCATAATATCGTCTAGATTTGCAGCGACTTGTTATCGTCTTGAGATAGGAGAGCAATGCGGGTCGTGTGTGTCGATCGAAATGATAGCAAAAATCGAACAATTCTTCAAAAAATTTAAACACATAAACAGATAAATATACACAAAACACATAAAATCGACGAATTATCAGAGTCAGCAGTTGCGGGCTCAGAATCGAAACACATAAAAATCGAGAAGTAAATTGTCTGCGGCTATTAGACATTGACTACTCAAAGCGATTCGGCTATTCTCATTAGACTTGTCATCACATTTCGACTTTCGGGATTGTGTTTCCGCCTCGATTCTTGGGCATCCAGCACGTATTCCCTAGGTCATACTCGGGAGTTCAGGTCGTTGGAGTCCGTCGAGGCTTTGGTGAGAAAAATAAAAGACGGAACAAGTTGTCAAGGTTAGGGTTTCACCCCTAGCTTAGCAACTTCTTCCTTGTTTTGTTGAAATTGAGGAGATTATTCATCAAAATATGGATTTCACTCCTGATTTGGAATAATTCTCCTCGTTAAACAAGCGTTCGTTATTGAAATATAGTGAAGAAATCATTGATAAAACAACATTGACCTAGCAACTTAGTCGAGAGTTTGCGGTTTTCACACCTAATCCCGACTGAGTCAATTGTCGTTGTTTGAAAATTCGAGTGCGGTGACAATGAGAATTAGCAGGATGTATAGCACAAAAGCTTGGTCTGTTGGTTCCTAACTATAGTCTAGGTCTCTAAGACTTCGACCCGGACTAGGTCAAGTCTAGCCTAATTCCCTATAGTTATGGCTCTGATACCAATCTGTCACACCCCAACCAATGGCGGAATCATCGGGGCATGGCACTGAGCGAAACAGATTGTCCAGAAGTTTCCACAACAATTATCATTACTATTCAATTTATATAATACGTCCCATACCGTACCTTAAATAGTAAACAAATTATTATAGATAACAACTAGTCAAATATTCCGTTCCGACAACTCAGATTTTAAATATAAAAATTGTTTTTCTATGTCTAGAGACTCGATCCGCAAGATCTACAGACAACTATGCTCTAGACTCTTATTCTAGCTTCGCCTTCCTAGCAGCTAAGCATCTTAAACACCTGTCAAATACGTTAAAATAAAGTCAATACATAAAATGTAAAGGTGAGCATACAAGTTTGATAATAGCATAGTAGAGTTCGAAATAGTTTACGCATAACCAGCACGTACACATAGGAAAACAAAGCATGTTAATTATCGACAGGGATCTATCGATACCAATGATTGCAGGTTGACTGCCCGAGGCAGTTCGCAATACATGATTACCACCGTAATCCATGCAAGTAATTGTCCTTAACAACCCCCGTGTGAACGGGTGCTGAGTCCAAACTATAGTACTATCGTCGTTAAGGCAGGTAGACAACATTCCACGTGTAAACATAACAACAAGCATTCATTTAGTCACGTAATACATGCGGTAACGATTAGCGTTTGAAATAATTGAGTAGTGTGTTCGATTGTGATTTAGAATAAGTAACGTATGTAACACCCAAAAGTGCTGAAAGCAAAGAGGGGTCGAGTATACTCACAGTGATTGATGGATTGAAGGGAACACTTGAGAGTAGGGTTAGCCTGAATAGTTCGATAGCATAACGATGAGCAACGCGTAAAACGAAAACAAGTGTTGGAGGGTCGAACAGCCTGGTCGATCGGACGGTAGGTCCGATCGGACGGCTTGACCGTTCGGTTAACCAGTCCGTCCGGACAGTCTGTCTGGTCGGTCGGTAGGCCGATCGGATGGACTGTTAATGTGGATTGTTTCTTCCTTTGAGAAGGATGTGTTTGTGTATGATGGTTTGACTTTTGAAGTTTTCGTTGTAGCATTTGAAAACATTGAAGTGTCTTTACCTTTCAGGTCGATCGATCGAACGGACCGTTCGATCGGTCGGCTTAACCGATCGGTTAGGTACTTCAGCAACAAGTTCTTATCAGGGTGTCACCTAGTCGGACGGCTTGACCGATTGGGTGGCACTCCAACGTGTTGAACATGTTGAAAATCGGTTAAGTGTTGAAGCATAGTATCTCATGATCCGAAGAGTAATTCAAATCAGTCCGTAGTCCGATCGAACAATATTTCGATCAATACTAGACTTCATGAAATTGTTAAAGTGTGGCGCCATGTGCTAGCCGATCGGTTGGCCTGGTCGATCGGCTGGCTTGTCCGATCAGCTAGGCTGTCCGTTCGGACAGTCAGCCCGATCGGTCAGCTTCCTGACCTGGTCGTCCTGTTCGTCTAACACTTGGCTGTTCTGATGGTTTATCGTTATATCGAGGTGCCTTGATAACGAGTTGAACCATTGGACCCTCGTTCTTACTTGTTCCTCCTGATTGGACAGGAGTCACCCAAGTCCGGCCGGTGAACTGTTCGGAACAGAGCTTAACGTTTAACCCGAAATCGGTGAACCTCGTGAATAGAATCCGGATCTTGAGTCGTGCAACCACCGAAATGATTAGCAAGTCGGCACAAGTTCCGTTTCTATCGGTTTGAAGGCATTGAGTGTAAAAGAGTTGAAAGGAAGTTGGAAAAAACATCTTTCAATCCTTTTCACCGGGAAATGTTTAGATCTATGAAATATCTTTGCTTGTTTATGTGGAAATCGACTAGATCAAAGTGATTCTTGGTGGATTGAAGCCAAAACATGAAGTTCTTCAAGAACACCATGATGACATCATCCTAGAACACTTGAATCTTGATGATTTCACGGTTAGAATCAAGATTTGAAAGATAGAAAGATGTAAGAGTGTGCATAGATCAAGAAAATACAAGATTTAGGATGAAATCTTTCCGGAATCGAGAGAAATCTGAGAAAAAGGATGAGAGCACGAGCTGGTCGGTCAGAGCTTTCCAAAAGTGGTAAAGATGACAATGACAAGGGTATTTATAGGATGCCAAAAGTGGAAAGGGCTAGCCAGTCGGCCAGGCATCCCGGTCGGATAGCCTGTCCGGTCGGACAGCAGTCCAATCGGACAGCAGTCCGATCGGCTGGGCCGTTTGATCGGCTGAGAGCCTGATCGTTCAGCTGCTTGATTCGAGCGTTCAGTGTGGCGATTTTTTGATATTTCGATTTCGATTGCAATTGATGAGAATACGATAGAGTTTCCTATTCAAATTACTTTTAATCCCAACCACTGTATCTAACATACAATCACCTATGTCTCGCGCTGTCTTTTCGCCACCAATTATCATAATTCGATTTCGATTGAGTTTGACTGAGTTTCGAGTTTCGATTCGAGTTTCGATTGATTACCACACATAACATAAAGTAAACATGCACAAGTAACACATAAGGCACACACACACGTATAATAACACCAAAGTTGCATAATCTAAGTTTCGAGTTCGATGATGATTTGATTAGCTTGATTATTGATTAATTGACTTTATCGCATTGTTACTTCCAATTATTCACAGTCGTAAAGCGGTTCGCGTCAATGAACATTCGATTACTTTGATTAATAACACTTACTCCACATAATACAACTAACGAAATCATAAAAATAGACTAGCTACAGTCAAAGGAGTCAATCTTGACTTTGACTTTGACTTTCGGTGACACGGGGTGTTACATAAATGAAGAGAGAGGGTGAGATTTGACACATGGGGTAAATGACCAAACTACCCTTTTTGTTGGCTAAATATGATTGGTGGAGAGTGGTTCTCATGGTTCTTACAACTGGAGGTGGTTTTCATTTTAGCGCTCCCCTATATATATATATATATATATATATATATATATATATATATATATATATATATATATATATATATATATATATATATATATATATATATATATATATATATATATATATATATCTTATATTTGATAACCATAAGTTATATGGGGAAGGTTCAAATGAAAACCACTAGTTAACGTGAAAACTCGAAAACTAACTAAAAAAAATACCAAATTTTATTATTTTTTTACTAATTTTCGCTATTTAAACTATATTAAAAAATTTCAGGAAAAAAAATTGTATTGCACTTGTGTAATAGTACACATGTGTACTACAAAAAAAATTTTGAAATTTTTTTATATAGTTTAAATAGCGATTGTTAATAAAAAAAATTGTAAAAAAAAAATTAGGTGTGTTTTTTAGGCTTTAATAAAATAGTATACTACGTAACTAATTTCCAATCAATACAATAACTTTAACAAACTATTTAATATTAGAAGGAAATGGGTTCAAGATTACTTACCGTTAACCAGGCTCATCGTTTTCTAAGGGTGTAAACATGTTTGTAATATTGGGATCCTTTTTTTGTGAGCGTGCTAGGGTTTCTATCACTTCGGAACATGATGACAAACCTTTATTTTTACGATTTAAAAAAAGCACATAATCACATACGAGAGTTGGAGTAAGTTTTAGCGAAAACAACTTCTAAGCATAGTAATTTTCCGTTCTTCTTATCAAAACCTATTAAACGAGATTAAACCCTAAAACATTTATTCACGTCCAATTTGTTTTAAGATTGTAGGAACCGTTCACGTAATTAAATAAAATAAAACAGTTTTATTCGATAATTACAATACAGAAATAAAAGAAAGCAGAAAATACACTACTCTTACAACTGAAATAAATTAAATTACAAGAATAAAAGATGAAACAGAAATGCAGATTGCCTGAGAGTTGTGTTTAACACAGGGCCCTTATAACAAATTCTAAGTCTCCCAGGAGCACTCGTTTTCTTTCCCAAGCTACAACTGCTGAAGCAGTGTGTATTGTCGGAGCTGCCACAAGAACCCGAAGTCTACCTTGAAATGAGCAAAGAACAGATCAGAAGTGTGGAGAGAAATGTTTGCATATGTTGCTGTGTTACTGGTGTCTTTTCTATAGCAGGAGTCCTCCATATTTATACTACATGTCCTGGTCGAAAATGAAAAATAAATTAAATGGGAGAATTAAATTGCATTAAACGTCTTCAATGCACTTTAATTCGTCATTTAATTCTCAGTCAAAACCGTTGACTCGTCCGTTTCAAATGCTGAAATGAAACTGCTCTGTCATTAATGTCTGGAAGCTTCTGTGTGCGCGCGCGCGTGCAAGACACACTGGTGCGCGCTCGCCTTTTTGGCTCAAGTTCTGGCGGGCACAGGTCTGCACGGTCATGCACGCGTGCGCCATTTTGGCTCACTTTTGTGCGCGAGCAGGCTTGCACAACTATTGCGCGCGTGCGCTAGCAGGTCTGCACCACCCTTGGGAGCGTGCGCTACTATACGAGCACGACTTCAGTGCCCCATGTGCCGGTGCGTGCCAACCTGCCACGTGTACTCACGCACCGCTGCCACGTCACCCTCCAAGGTCTACCTGCCACCTGGTCCTTGCAGCCCATATGCTTCACCACGCGCGCGCGGTTAAAAATACAAAGGCGGCTCTCAAGCGGCGTTGCGAAGTGCAAAGTGCGCCATCATTGCGCCATGCGCGCGCGTGTGCGCGAGTTAGGGCCCTTCGCGAGTACACTTAGTGCGTGCATCCATAAAACAATAAGGATGGAGTGTTCCCACTTAAATACCCCTTTAAGTTTTATCTCTCCTCCTATGTGGGATAAGGTGCCACTTTCCCAATTTTTTCAGCATTCAATGTTTCAAACACCAAACTTTGAGCATCGATATCTCATTCATCTTAGCTCCGTTTTGGACGTGGTTCAGTTCGTTGCGAAGCTCTTCCAAAATAGAACACAAACCCACAAATAAATGTATGAAATCTCCTTCGTTTCTTATATTTATTTCTAGTCCAAAATTAGGAAAAATGTTTTTCCTATATTTGTGAAAAATGTTATTTTCACAAAATTTCCAACATAAGTTAAAAAAACAAAAAGTAAAATAGAAATTCCAACATAAATTCAGGAGATCGAAATTTGAAAAAGATGGGATTAATGAGGGAGACCGAACGTAGTCAAGCCCTTTAAAAACAAGGGGGCTAAGTTTTAGCTTATTTTTTGTATTGACGAGCCACATTTGACGTTACCCAGCATTACTAATATAATATGTTATCACCTGGTAACTTATCACAATAACAAAACACACAATTGGAGTGAGAAAACTGAGAGAAGATGTTCGTTAATTTTGAAAATAAAAAACGATACTCTTGTTAGCATTATTGTCACTAAAGGATTTAATGGTAACTCAAATGGTGTCACATGCAGTTTTACATTTCAATGTAATTGTGTATAAGTACAAATAGGGACATAAAATATACAATTGAGATAGTGATGACAAAGAGGTTAATCAACCGTTTGATTTAGTCGAAATATGTTCATAGATATAATGGTTAGACGTTAACGATCATATGTAAAAACACATAACTATGATCATATAACATAAATGGGGGATTTGAGGGTCATTCATATATAATGTGATTGTATAAAAATAAAGTATGATTAGAGGAAAATCTTACAACGTAAAATGTGAGTATGTTGTCAACATTTGCTATACCGAATTACCAATAACGTACACCATAAATCATAAATCTTGTTTGAATACAAAGGCGGACAGGACTCTAAACAGATATCTCATTTTTAAGGCAAAAGTGTCATTTTTACTACTATTTAGTTGAAATGATAAGAACAATGACTTTGAAAAATTATTCTTTAAACATCCAATATCAATGGATCATATATTTCCACACATGTGTAATTATTGATGTCTCATAAGACAAACAACAGTTTTCCTCTTTTTTATAATAGTTGACTTAACAAACAAATAATAATAATAATAATAATAATAATAATAATAATAATAATAATAATAATAATAATAATAATAATAATAATAATAACAACAACAACAACAACAACGTAATAAGAATACTAATAAAATGAAAGAAATAAAATTATAAGAATAAATTAATCATAAGTAAACAAAACGTTAATAATAACATTATTAACATTAATAACAAATAAAAATAGATACTAATCTACTACTTCTAATAAAACAAAATAATTTTTAGCCACTTGTCATCCTCTTACCCATGTGTCTGACACGTGGCAATTGATTGTTTCCTCAATTTTTCCTTTAGCAGCAAATCTCAATACACTCTTCCTATTCTACGATTGATAACTTACGCCAGAAGAATCCCAAATCCCACACAATCGTCCTTTCATCTTCTCTCAAATCATCTTCCAAATATGAATCAGTTTCCATATGTAAGAATTATTGTTATCAAAAAACCTAGATCTACAAATGAATTACGTACATTACTCTGTTTCTTCATCAATCGGTTGTTAATCTATCACTCAATCATATCTTTAAGGTATGTTTCTTAATTTCGTTGTTAATTCATCCATTATGTGTTCGTCCGTTGATTTTGTTTAGTAAATCTATGTTTATGTAATAGATTATTGATGTTATTATAAAACCCTATTGTCCGATTGTTATGGAAAATCCGTTTTCTTTGATTTGATTTTGTACATTATGAACCCTAATAACTGTATTGAATGCATCCGAAAGTAAACTGCAGGTTTAATTTGTTTTCTGTAATGTTTGATTCCGTGTTGTTTATAACAGAGATGGCGGCTAGGGTTTGTCATGGTGGTGTCGGCAAGGGAGAGGACGTTTGGTGTTTTGACGAAGATTAATCTTATGGACAAGGGGACTGGTGCAGTTTATGTAAGCTGGGTTTTGAGTTTTAGTTTTGTCATAATTAAGCTTCTTTCATAAGAACCCTTATATAATCAGCTTTTAAAAATGTACTAATTTTGCAATGTTATGCAGACATAAATCTTGATAGAACAGATGGAAGAGCTTCACTGCAAGGTAAAATCCACAAATCAAGTTTAGGCTCTATGTTTGCCCATTTGTATTACTATAAATTAATTAACACGATTTAACCAATTTTCATTGTTAATAATTTTAAAAGTAGTGCTCCTTCTGAGGATGATAAGATATCACTATGCATTTTTATATTTATGCTTGTATATTTTCAATGCATTACCAAATATTAATTGTGACGACCACATTATTGATGCCAAAATAATTAAAAAGTAGTGAATTGGATCACCTGTTTGTATAACCATCTAAGGTTGTTGAGGATAAGTTAACCATTTATAAGTAAAGTTTGACAATAAAACTTGATGAATATATTTTTTTTTTTGGCTATTTATTGGTGCAGGGTATAAAGGCTTTTTTGTTTACTCGAATCCGGTGGTTTGTTTACTAGGTATTCACTTTTCTAATGTTGTCAAAGAATCAATACCAAATTAACATCATACTCATAAACTGTATTTCTTTGCTATTATTTTAGGTGCCTCATCTCGACTCATTTAACAAACAAATCCTTGATAGGTTCATTAATCAAAAGTCTTTACAAGAATCAACCTTTTTGTTTAAATGTGGATTTGACCATCGTTGTTTTTAGTAGAACCATTGACTAATGTAAACAAAGTTCTTGAAACAACGACTCTTCCTTCCACGACAGACAATACTTGAACAACACCATCGCATCCTACAATGTCTCTAATGAAACAAACCAAAAAGACAATTGCAACATTGACCAGGTACATAATGAATTTCCTTATATCACTCTGCTTGATTTTGTTGATATATCAAAACGGGTCATTTTGACCAATTTACGTATGAGTATGCAATTGGCAACCAAATTTGGTATAAAATCGTTGGTAGACTATGAAGTTAGTGTGTAGTTTTTCAAATAGTATCCATTGTAATCTCAAATCTGATTAATATGCTCTTATACAATATTATCTTGCTGCAGTATGATTTGTATAGCTTGACATACGCATTCTAATACGCATTTAGGCTAGAATAAACCTTGTTAATCCTATAATAGATTTAGGTCCTGAATTTGAAAACGTGACGTTTACAACCAGTAAATCATTAATTCGTTTTTTATTCACAAACATTGGATACTTTTTTAATATAATATTATAGTCACATTTTTTAGGGATGGGTAAGGTTTGTTCTTTAACCAATGCTATATATGAACTTTTGGAAAGACACGTAGATTCTTTTAAGGAACCAGTGTTTGGTTGTTGATAAATTCATAGACATCGAGGGATGAGGTTCGGATATTAGAAAAACTACCCTCTAGGTATAAAAGACGCATTGAGCTTGGGAAATTTCATTCTTTAACTGGGTAGTGTTGTTGTTGAGCTAAAAAGTTAATGTTTGCTACAAGTGGTTATTGGTTGTCTAGCAGAGCTTGAGTTAGTATAGGTCAAAACTGAAAGCATAAGCTATTGTAGTTAGGAGTTTGATTTTTTTTGTGTGGTTTGTATGGATGACATCCCTGATGAAAGCCTTTATATAAGCTATTGTACTTTTCCGACAATACTCATTATTCTCATAATATATGGGCAGTTGAGAAAACATGAAGAGGTGTGCGTGAGCTTTAACTTATGGATACTGCCGATGGGGAACATATATTGCTACTTACATTTGGGTTTTGATGTGTGATAGTTAATGAATCAAGTTTATTTTTTTTAAATTTGAAGAGCTGCTGCTATTCATCTGTTTCATTTTTATTATGTGAAAAATGTTGCTTTTTTTTCTTGGAATATGTATTTGATAACTTTGGTTCATTATAGTGATTTCATATCTATGTTTTATTAATTGTTTAGGCAAAGCTTTGTGAAGGCACTGGAGTCATTTGTGAAGTGGCTGGAAGAGGAGGAATAGAATGTACAAAACAAGTTTACAAGACTCATGCTGCAGGAAAACCTGTACAAAGCAAGTTCGATATAGTCGAAAATCAGGTAGCCAGTTAAAGATATCATGAAGAAGATGAAATCGGTGGCATTTGGATATGAATGCTTAAGCTACTATATAATATAATTATATATAATCTTTAGCCAATTGTCATGTGCTTAGGCTGCTTGATGCCACATGGCATCTCATCCTCTCCTCTTTTTTTCCTTTGAGCGGCAATGTATGTTTTCCTTCCTACGCTCTTTTTGTTTTTTGAAACCATCTAAATTTTGAAAACCTAATTAATTCATCAATTGAAATCGCACTTTCCATAATGAATTCATTCTATCCTTTGTATATTCGTGTGCAAATCAAAAACCCTAAATACCTGTCGTTCTTCTCCATTGGCGATTAGTCTTCGAAGCATTCATCCACCGGGTTTTGCCGTGAATTTTCTTCATCGGTGGGTATTTTCATCCTCTGATTGTATATGTTAATCTTTGTTGTGTATGTTTTACATAGATTCCACATATTTTCATGTTTTATATCAGATTTTCCCTAATTTTGGGGATTATTTTTAATAATATGAAACCCTAACTGTAAGATGTTTGTGTGTATTTGTATTTGCTTTTCGTACTACTTTTGCAGACCAACAGACACAAATTCTAAAACAACTCCTCTTCCATCACATTTGTTTTTTTCTTATCTATAGTCTGTATGATGTGTTTCTGTTTCATGATGTTACTTTTTATTTGGGCACCCTAATCGATGATATGTTTAATCTAATTTGCAGTTGATATATAATGAGGCCATTGGTTTTCCAGCTCTTGCGTTACTCATATGCTAAAGAACATGATTTAGAAACTCTCTTCAAATCCGTCATTGGTGACCAGATTGCAGAAGTTGAATTGAGTGTCAGGAAAGCATGAACAAAGGTATGATCTTTCTTGATTTAAAGAATCTTGAAATAGAGTTTCTTGAAACCCCATGAACAAAAAAAAAATTAAATTACGACTTACAGCTTTCTCGCGGTTTGTCGAGATGTCAGACTGACATTGAAAGCTTTTTCTTTTAAAAAAAATTAAATTCTAGAGATGTAAAATGTTTAAAAGAAAGTAACAATACGCTTTTAATACACATTTCAGGGATTTTTTGGACTCCATCGTGGTATTTAGGTTGTAGCTTTAAAAAGCCACACAGTGAAGTAAAAACAACAGTATGTCTGTTTCTATGAGAGATTTGGATCCAGCCTTCCAAGGAGCTGGACAAAAAGTGTATCCTTTGTTCTTTCATATATCATGAAGTTGATTTAATTCAATAGCATATTTGATACTATGTTTTATTATTTAACTAATGAGTAGATTAAATGTCTAATTTTCTATTAATTTTCGTTGTCTGGGTTTCAGTTATGAATTCATAGAAAGAAGTTGAAAAAAGGGCGGTGATACCGGTTGCCATTCAATCGCATTCAAACTCAATATGATTTACCTTCTTGACATTGAAAGAGGCGCATAGATGGAACAAAATATAAAGAGTAAAAAGTATTATCTTATATGCCATCTTAAAAAATGTGTAAATTACAACAGTGCCCATCCAGTTTGCTTTTTAACATATACGAGTTGAGTTGACGCAACCCGCGCGTTACGGCGGGATGTTGAACTTCACCTTATTTTTAAGATCATAAATCCTAATTTTTTTTAGGATGTTTGGCTCTCGGTTTGTTTTTTCTTCAATTACTCACATATTTTAACTTATTCCGTTCTTTGATACTTTACTCCAGGATTTTGTCCTCAAACCGGTTGATGGGAACGTTGCCAGCATCCCTTGCTGAATTGAGCAATTTAAAAGATTTGTAAACATTTTCACATTGCTATTGAAAGTTAATGATTTTTTTTTTTTTTGTTTCATTGATGTTTGAGGTGTAAGTTAACTGTTTTTTTTTTTTTTTTTTTTTTTTTTTTTTTTTTTTTTTTTACAGCAGGATAAGTGACAATAATCTCAGTGGGTCCATACCTAATTTCATAGAGAATTGGAGACAACTGAATAAACTGTAAGTTCAGTTTGTAAATCATATGCACTTGTGCTGTATATTTAATTCCATTCACTTTTTTTGTATTGTCATTTTTGAAGAGAACTAATTGGGACGGGGCTTTCGGGACCGATTCCTTCATCCATTTCCTTTCTGAACTTAACTGACGTGTGAGTGTAGATAACGTTAACTTCAAACGAACCTTTTTCTTTCTTTCTCTTTTTATCTTTTTTTTTCTATTTCGTGTAATGGGAAATTACTATTACTATGTAGGAGAATTTGTGAACTAAGTGGACCAACTCAGAGATTCCGTCCGTTAGATAATGTTGTTGGTTTACTAACACTGTATTTAGAAGGTTTTGTATTTCAAATTGTTGTTTTAATATAATATATTGGTTTGTGTTTTAACGTTGTAATCTAATTTCAAGATACTATATTGTTTAAGGGTTTGATAATTAAATGAAAAGGGTTGACTAAATTTAAGGGTTTGCCCTTGCAGCGTTGACCATTCGTTGCTATACACAATCTGCTAAAATCATATTACGATTTGGGAAGGATCATTATAAGAAGTGTCATGAGGCAGGGGTTTGGGAATGGAATTGGGTAAGACCACCTAACAATGACGAAGAAAAGAAAGAGATGGAGACTTTGAATGCAGAACTTATACAACGGAATGTAGATGAAAAGTGGCATTGGAAGGGTGATGGTGAGATAGGATTTTCTATGAAAGAAAAGTGAGAATGGACTTAGCTAGAACGGTGGATATGAATGAACAAGCAAACGGATTTACATAGAACAATGTGGCGACGTTAAAGGCGAATCTGTTTGCATGGAGAGCAATTGACGGGAAAATACCAACGCAATGGCAAGGGTATTACTCTTCCAACCACAACTTGCAAAATATGTAATACATGGGACGGAACCGTGGATCATATCTTGGTAATGTGCCCGGTAGTAGACGCAGTGCGGACTCAGTTACATATGTGGCTCAAACTCCCTATGGGCAACAGTAATGATTTGGTTATTGATATGCTGCAAAGCATGAACGGATTAACGGCTTCCATGAAGAAAAAAAGGATATTACATGTGCATTTTATACAAACCATTTGGTGAATTTGAAGACACGGGAACAGAGTGGACCACTTTATTGATATGCTGCATTTTATTCAATGGCAAGAGCACTTCGTTGTTCAAGCATTGGACAAAAGGCATTGAGGTATCATGGGGTGAATGGATTAGCGTTAATTTTTGGTTGTTTGTGCTGAAGCATCTGCTGAACTAGCGTGTAATTTGGGGACCTCATAGCACCTCGCTATGGTGTTCATTAACCGCTAAAAGAAAAAAATATATATTATGCAAACAAATGGAAGCAAAAACCATTGCATATTTGCATGCCCATTAGAAGCTTTATTGGCAACAACATCTAATAAGTTAAATAACAATCATGTTGCGTTATTGTCCAATTGCACTAGAAGAGACAAGACATTAATAACCATTACATAAAAAAATAAAATATTAATAGGGTTTAGCCTTAGGGTTTAAATTTAGGGGTTAGCTTTAGTGTTTAGGGTTTAGAGTTTTTGGTTAGTGTTCGACGAGCCGATTCCAATGCTGCTGGAATGAGCTTAATCGGAGTTCGTTTGACATGATTTCCTACACTTCTTAAGTTAAGGATATATATTTTTTATAATATACACATATGGATATTTTAAAAATTGACTGTATATATATGTACATCTGTTGTTTTGAAATAAAAAGATTCACAACCCGTGAGTATTCACGGGAGATAACCTATTTCTTCATAAAATTTTCAAATTATAATGAATTGTGCAGCTCTCTATCATCTAATTCATGCTATGCATTTGAGGAGAAGACCTACATGTAATCTATAAAGTTTTGCAATTCAAGATGATGTAGGATAGTAGTTTTTTTGGTTATTGGTATCTTGGGTATTTTAATTTGTTAACCTTATCTTTTCTATAACAGTAAAAGGGATCTTAGCAAATCAAGTGTTGGAGGGTAGCCAACCAGTTGATATCTCTAAGAACCCGTTTGAGTTGTTCTTAGACTTAAGTAAGAATCTATTTTTTCAAATTAATTTCATGTATATTTTTAATAATCTAGCAATAGAGCTTTAAATTCTAAGTCGTTCTGATTGGAATTGATAATGTAAGAGGATGAATGCGATAGTGGAGTTAAAGAAGACATTATGAAAACGTCATGAAGGTTTAGTTGACAAAAACTTAATTTGTAACGAACATTATGTAGATGTACTATTGGGACGTGCTCAACTGTCTCAAAATATCAGGCTTAACAAATCACACTTTAACGCTTCTACGTTTAAATTATTTTATGTGTTTAGTTGGTGTTTAGCCACCCGCGAATTCGAGGGGTCTTAGGCTAGTAAAAATATATTAGAGCATCCACAATTGGATGTATGTTGATGTTTTTAAGGAGAGAGAAATATGAGGTGGATGAGAGAGGGTGTGAGGTGGAGGAAAGAAGTTGTGGTGGTGTATGTAGGAAAAAACATGAATTTGAGGAGAGAGAAAGGTGTTGTGAGAGGGAAGGAGGAAAGAGGAGAGAGGAGAGAGTGTTGTTTTTGGATGATAATATGGGACAAGAGACAGAATGTGTGTGATTGGTGAGGCAATGTCACCTTGACACAATAAAAACATAAAAAAACACTCCTTAGGGGACTGGGGGTGGTCCGTGATGGAGCCCCCAGCACGGGTGATGAAGATTAGCACACCGCCGCCACCTATATGTATAACGCGTTGAACTTTTAACGTGTGGAGAATATCACGCGTTGAACTTTGTGAAATTTGAACGTTGTTGATGTCTTTTGACCGTTTTTCAACGGTAAACTATATTAAAAAAAAAACCCTTTAAACCTTTTATATATACTTCTCCATTTTAAACCATTTCACCCACACCAAAACACAAAGACATTTCACACAATCTACATTTTTCTCAAATGGAGTTTTCTACGGATTCGACGTTTCCGATGGATAGCGATAGCGATACCGAGTTGTCTTCCGACAATGAGACGCTAAAATATTTTGTGTCGGTGTATAACGAACTTGATACTAGTTCGTCCCGCCCAAAGAAGAAGATGGTAGATCGTGATCATATACGTGCCAACGAAGTGTTAATGAACGATTATTTTGTGGAAAATCCGCTCTACAATGCCGAAACGTTTAGAGATCGGTTTCGTTTACCAAAAGAATTATTTTTAAAGATTCTCTGAGACATCGAAGCAAGCGATGAATGGTTTCAAGAAGGTTACGATGCGAGGCGCAAACCAAGTTTCACGGCGATACAAAAATGCACGTCCGCCATTCGCCAACTAGCGACAGGTAACCCTCCCGATCAATATGATGAATACCTAGCTATGGTGTCCAGAACTTCCCGTGAATGTCTGCAATTTTTTTGCAACGCGGTTATTGAGTTGTATGGTAAAAAGTTTTTACGTAAACCGACGAGCCACGACATCTCACGTATTTACGCCGCACATGAGGCTAGATGGCATTTTCCATGGATGCTCAGTAGCATCGATTGTACACATATCGAGTGGAAAAAATTGTCCAAGAGAGTTTCGAGGGGCGTATGTTAGGGGTGACATCAAAAGACCAACCACCATACTAGAAGTGGTGGCGTCGAATGATTTATGGATTTGGCATTCATATTTCGGTGTTCCAGGTTCAAACAACGACATCAATGTGTTGCACACGTCGCCGTTGTTTCAAACCGTAATGGATGGTACCGCACCCTTCTCTCCATTCTATGTTAACGGTCGATATTACAGACGAGGCTTTTTTCTTGTGGATGGTATCTACCCTTCATGGTCTGTTTTTGTGAAAGCTCCCTCATTTCCTGTCGAGGCTAAAGAAATCGTGTTCAAAAAATTGCAAGAATCGGCAAGAAAGATGTTGAGAAGGCTTTTGGTGTTTTAAAGGGTAGATGGGGTATACTACACCGACCGGATCATGCGATGAACAAGAAATCCATACATAGCATAGTATATACATGTATCATATTGCACAATATGATAATCAAAGAGGACGGACGTGCAATATCTCTGGAATGGGTGCCGGATCCTCCTAAACAAGTTCAAGTTCCACAAAATATCCAACAAGACTTGCGTGATGAAGAAACGCACTTTCGGTTGAGATACGATTTAATCGAACTAGTAGGGTCTTTAGGTTTGGAGTTTCATGAGTCAGACGAGGAGTAGAGTTTGTTTAGTATTTTTTTTTTAAATTGTAGTCTAAAATATTTCTAGTATGTTAAATTGAACTAGTATGTTTTAATTTTAATGAAATGTAGAATTTTAGTGTTTTATTGTTAATTTCTAATTAAAAAAAATAAAAAAATTTGTGAGTGATGGAATTCCATCACTAGTGATGACCACCGCCGCTAAAAAATGCTTGTGAGTGATAAAATAGTGGCTGATGACATGGCGAGACTTGATTGGATGCTTGTGAGTGATAAAATTCCATCACTTGTGACCACCCTCACTCTCTTTATTGGGGATGCTCTTAGAGAAAGAGGTAGGGGTTCGTGTAAAAATGACATTTTTTCTACAAAGTGTAAGAAGTCTATGTAAGCATAATGTTTTAAATTTTAGGTATAAATTTTTATATTCTTTTGGCATGGTATTATATAGAAAAACACCAAAGTAATAATTTAAAACACCATGCCTACATAGACTTTTTACACTTTGTACGAAAATATGTCATTTTTACACTAACTTTACGCGAACTATTATTAATATTTAAGGCGTAAAACAAAATGAGAAGAATCATAAATAATACAAATAATAATACTAATGAAAATTGACTAAAAAAATACATAATAATACTAATGAAATTTACTAAAAAATACATAAATAAAGATTATAGAAATATATCAAAACCAAAAGAAGAGACTTTCCTATGGTTAAAATGCAGATCGAAATTTGAAGGATTAGTATGGGAGAGATGGGTAGATTTCAATATAAAAGATATAGTAAAATAATATATGTATTGGGAGAATGGGGTAGATTATATGTTTCTCTCGTTTTATTTTCTCTTATTTGTAGTGTAATCTTGGGTTTTACAGTATATACTAGCTTTGTTCTATAATCATAGAATGTTTTTGCCGTTTAAAAAAAATCAAAACCACAATTTAGACCTGTAGAAATAGAAACCCCAAAAAGAACACTTGTGAATCCATTTAATATTCGTGATCGTCAAAACTTTTCAAAGTTTGACTCACTTTTTTTAATGACCACATAATTTTCAAATTTATGAATATAATCGTAAAAACTTGTGACTAATAAATTAACGCGTGACCACCAAGCCTACATTAAATAAGCAATATCTCACAATGAAGTTCCTTCATATTATCGAAATCTGCGTCAAGAAGTCGCGTCTCACCGTCATTAATATCAACAACCCATCTCATAATCTCGAATCCCCGCGTATCCACATAAAAAATAAAAATCGTGACATTAATCAAAAGACAACACAACTACTATTTTGTACCGATCTTGAACATCTTTCTAGCTACTTGCTAGTTCATAATTTTTCGTTTTCAAAAAACTTCCAAGTTTCTAGAGCATACAACTTTTTAAAAAAAAAAGCAAATTATACTTTTATACACAAATAATTCTAAATTATTCTTCACTGCCTAAATTTGAACCTGAGACCTACTTCATGAGGTATGTATATCTACCAAGTGGGCTACCTAACATTGACATCCGGAGCATACAACTAACACGATGCCAAACAATGCGTCGATACAAAGCATCATGTTAACCACGGTTTGGTTTTTATGGAAAATGCGTGACAACAAGATTTTAACACCCAATTGATGCCCATATCGAAGGTGTTCGAGGAGATTAAAACATACTACATCTTATTCGTCAAACATAGAGCCAAGATCCCATCTTTAAAGTAGCCACTATGGTGTAACTTTTATTTCTCAAATTTAACTATGTAGCTACTTTCTAGTTTAAATTTAAATAAATAAATAAAATAATTAACAAAAAGAATAATAATAATAACATAACTAATTCCCGGATTACATTACACTCTTCTAATTAACAAAAACAAAACAAAATTGTTAGGAAGAAATGGCATCAATCACTTTACGCCGGCGGGGGCGGCGAAGTACGTCGGAATATTATCTCCGGCCAAAATGACAACAAATTTAGGGCTGACGTTTGATCCATCTTCAAGCTTAGTAGGTTTACCGGTTTCAATATCCTGACCGGCTGTTGCTGACCGCTGATAACAGGTCAGGATAACTAACGCAACAACAATCATTGCGAGCATTGCGGCGATTCCTCCGAACAAATAAACGGATGGAGAATCAAATCTCCAAAATGACGAGGATGTTTTTGATGACGACATTAGGGTTGTAACTTGTAAGTGTTTGTGTGTGTTTAGTGTGGGGAGAGAGAGAGGGGGGGATATATGGTGGGAAATGTACTAGTTTTGTTGCAGGAAGTACAAAGGGTTTTAAAAGGTTTAATGAATGGTTATGGAGATGAGCCTGTAAATGGCTGTAATAAAGATTTTATTCTTTTTTTATATTTATGTTTGCTTATTTTTGGTTTTTGTTTAATTTCGGTCTTGTGACTTTCTTGGTGGTTCATATATGGTACGAGTGATTCAATGTACTTGGCTAAAATGAGGATATAACATTTTTTTTTTTTTTTTTTTTAAAGGAGAATTTCATTAACACGCCAAAACCCCAAGCAGGGGCGGCAAACAAAACAACAAAGAATTACATATTAACAAAACTACACCACTCTCTCCAACTCACATTTAAATCCTTAGATCTAGAGTTAAGCCAAAACAAACCTACCGACTTTAATTCCCTGATTATCCCCGCCAAGGATACCGGAATATTGTTAAACCTAGCTTCGTTTCTAGCCTTCCAAATACACCAACACCCAATTCTAATGATACCTTGAATAACTTCCTTTTTCCTTCCTTTGAGACCGATGTTCTCGTGCGTTTCCAAAAGATCATTCACAGTAAAAGCCATAATCGGAGGGATTTTGCACCAACTGCTTATGATCGACCAAAGAGACGAAGCAATATAACACGAAGTAAAGAGATGAATAACCGATTCGTCCTCCTCACCACAAAGCACACACGTCTGATCCCCGTTATCTATATTCCTTTTTTTAAGAGCGTCCATCGTTGCAAGTTTATCCATACCAAGTCTCCAAATAAACATATTACACTTTCGGGGAATCCATTTGCAACTAGACGGGATATACAAACCCTGAAGACCCAAATTTTTCGTCAAAAGATTCTTCACCAAACCCACTCTAAACTGCCCATCGACCGAGCCCGTCCAAACCCATTTATCCGAGTTAACATTTAACTCGACATTAATCAGAATGCTGCATAGATCAATCAGTTCATCTATTTCCTGGCCAACAATCAAATTTCGCTTCCATTGCCACCTGAATCTAGAGTTACCTCCGTTATCACCAATCCTATCCGCAATCTTACAGTCTTTATTTTTTTCTAACTGAAACAAAGCAGGGAAACTAATAGCCAAAGGACCGCTGCTCAACCAAGGGTCCAACCAGAACTGAATCAACTCTCCCGAACCCACTTTGCCGACAATATACTGCATAATCGGTTTGTTATCCAGCGAAACTTTGTTCAGCAGATTAATGATATTACACCAAACACCACCTATAGATTTTCTGACCGGAAAGCTGTCCATTCTGCTGTTCGTCGAGTGCACCGCTTCGATGACTTTAACCCATAACTTTTCCTTATCCACCTTAAACCTCCAACCCCACTTGGCCAATAAAGATATATTAATATTCTTGAGCCTGCTCAGGCCCAAACCCCCCTTATCCGTAGGACAAGCCACACGATCCCAAGCCGCCCAATGAATTTTACTATTGTTCGGGTCCCCTCCCCACAGAAATTTTCTAATTTTGGCTTCAATATCTTTGATGACCTGAACCGGGGCCTTATAAAGAGAAAAGAAATAGGTCGGAAGACTCTCTAACACCGACTTAATCAATGTTACTCTACCACCCATAGATAACATAGACGCTTTCCACTTCGCAAGCCTAGCATCCACAATATCGTAAACGGGTTTCCAATTTGCTGGTCTGTTCATATTTGCTCCAACCGTAAGACCGAGATATCTGAATGGAAAAGACTTTGCTTGACACCCTATGATTTCCGCCATGTTATCCAGCTCCCCAAGATCGATACCGACTCCAAATAAATTGGATTTTGCAAGGTTTATTTTTAATCCAGAACAAAGATGAAAAATCCTCAGAATTCGAACCACCTTTTCTATGTTATCTTTAGACCATTCTCCCAAAATAATAGCATCGTCTGCATAAAACAAATGTGAAACAACCGGACCGTTCAAGGGAGTTTGAATACCAACCACTTCCCCGTCTCCTATAGCTCTACCAATCAAATACGAAAGAGCTTCCATCACTATAATAAAAAGAAACGGAGAGATCGGATCCCCTTGTCTTATACCTTTAGAGCATTTGAATTCGAACGTAGGCGAACCGTTAACCAATACGGACGATCTGGCCGACTCGATAACTCCTCTAATCCATCCGCACCATCTCGAAGGGAAATCCATTTGTTGCATAATGGACAAAAGAAAACTCCAATTCACATTATCGTAAGCTTTTTCGAAGTCTATCTTAAGAAAAAAGAACTTTTTCCTGAATTTCTTTCCCCAGTTGTATAACTCATTAATAATCAATGGGCCATCCAAAATGAAATTACCTTTCACAAATGCCGATTGAGATTCCGATACTACCGATCCAATAACTTTTTTCAATCTATTGGCGAGCACCATAGATAACAATTTACTAACTACCCCGATGAGATTAATAGGTCTATAATTTTTTAATTCAATCGGGTCTTTAATCTTGGGAATGAGAGTGATGAAAGACGAATTGCAACCAAAACTGAAATTTCCATGGTCGAAGAAATGCTCAAAAAAATTCATGAAATCTACCTCGAATAAGTGCCAAAAAACTTTAATAAATCTAAAGTTCAAACCATCCGGTCCAGGCGCTTTATCGTCCCCGCACTCCTTTAAAGCATTCTTCACTTCCATTAAAGAAAACGGCTCCACGAGCCCCAATTTTTCCATCTCCGACAATTTATTAATATCCAAACATTCCAAAGACGGTCTATTAGACACTTCTTCCGTGAACCTCGATCTAAAATACTTCATCACCTCCCGTTTAACAATCGACGGTTTATAAACCCAAGTAGAGTCTAAATAAATACCCGGAATACCATTAACCGCCTTGCGGGCGTTGACGTGAGCGTGAAAAAAGCTGGAATTTTCATCCCCATCCAGCGCCCACTTCGTTCTTGACTTCTGTCTCAAGTCCATCACTTTATTTTTTTCAATCTCCAACAAAACTTTTTTATTCTCCACAAATGCCCATTCTTCCTCCTCTGTGATGTCTCTAGTTTCCATGACAATTTCCAAACCTTCCATTTCTTCTAAAGCTCTACTGGCCGATTCTCCCTCTTTTTTAACCATCTCCTCTTTCCATTTTTTGATACCCGATCTAATGGCAGCAAACTTTTGGATCAGCACCACGTCCGGCGGACCCGAGCAATTAAAACCCTCCAAAGAGCCTTCAACCGCTTCTTTAAACCCGTCTTTCTCCAACCAGGAATTAAAAACTCTAAATGGTTTCGCTCCGAAGTTCTTAACTTGAGAAGAAAGCAAAATAGGACCATGATCCGAATGACTAACCGGAAGAACCCTGAAAGTAGCATCTGGCCACCGGTTGAAATATTCTGAACAAACTAGAAACCTGTCGATTTTATTTAATTTCCTGCCATTATTTCTGATACAGGTGAAACGCATACCCTTCAAATCATATTCCAACAGCCCCGAGTTGAAGATAAAATTATTGAAATTTGACGCGCAGGTGTTGTTAAATCTAGAATTTCTCCTCTCGCTGGGGTCCCTAACCGCGTTGAAATCCCCCCCCACAACCCACATGCCAGTAATATTTTCCATATTCGAGGACAACTCATCCCAAACTTCTTTTTTGGCCCTGACCGACTGGGGAGCGTACACATTAATCACATTTAAAGCCAACCCGCTACCTTTAAGCTTACCTCCCACAATCAAAAAGTTGTTGTTCTTAACCACGGATATAACCTCGAACAAAGACGGGTTCCATATACAGAGTAAACCGCCTGACATACCTACAGAACCGACATACTCCATCTTATACTCTTTATTACCCCAAAAATTAGCCACATTGACCCGCGTAAAATCGTCTTTCTTAGTCTCTTGAATTAAGAGAAAATCTATATCATTTTCGTGTTTAAGCCCCCTGATCCAGCTTTCTTTGACACCCCCCCCCCTAAACCACAGACGTTAATAGACAAAAAGTTCATGGGCACACAACATTAATACCTTCCTTAACAATCGATTCCTTTACAAGCTGACCGTGATTATTCAAGTCCACTCCAATTCTATTTCCCAGCCTGACCGTTGCCTCAATCTCTGCACGATACTCTCTGTCTTCTTCCCCCTTATCGTCAAGACCCGACCCACCCTTGCCGCCCGGCATTCGAGAATATTGATTGATTTCTTCTTCTGATTCCCCACCCCCAACTAAGGGACTACTATTTAAGTTTAAATCCAAACCCGGACCAACTGGATCATCCACTGGATTCTCCAGTCCTGTGTCCCCCGGAACCTTATCCACAAAAGTCCGGCCCGACAAACTAAAAGTGCTAAAATCCTCCTCAAAAATCGTCCTGGATCTTTTATTGGGCCTCTCTACCATAACTGGGTTGCTACCTTTGGGCTTTGATTTATGCTTATCTTTACTCAAATTAAACGGTTTTTTTTTGACTTTATTCCTCTCTCCAGGACTCGAGGAAACAACATTAAAGCAGCCGCCTTTGACGTGATTGTCAGTATTAATGTTCACATTCCCATCATCATTGCTATTCCCATCAACCTCGTGAAACCCATCATCCACCGCCTGGCCATGCGTCTCTTCGTTGTCTTCCGACAAACTTTCCGTCTTCTCATGTTCCGACGTCGGAGAAACCGCCGTATCCTCCTCTCCCCCATTGTTCACCGACCAGTCCTCCTCCGATAAACAATCAGGGACCCAATTATCACGTTCTTCAGTTATCCAAACTTTGTATTTTCTGTTCCTCCATTTCAAAATAACCTCGTCCGAAATTCTTTCTCCATGATCAACTAATATGCCAACGTAATTCACCGACAAGTCTCTGTCGGAAAGAGAGAGTTGAGATTTATGAATGACTTTTCCGAACAAACCAGCCGTGTCATCGAACACCTTATTTTCTGCTAGATGTAGAGGTAAGCCATGAAACTTAAGCCATGCCACACGTTCGTACTGCATCGACTGACCAGACCACATATCCAAGGACGTAAACCATTTGTTCCAAAGATTGACATCCAAAAGTAATTCAGCCGCTGATATGTCATTATCGAAAGATACTAATACGCTTAAACCCCCAAGATAATGAATCTTAAAGTCAAATATCCCAGCTTCCAAGAGCGATGCTTTTAGCTTAGTAAGAGAGGGAATATCATAAGCCCTACCCACCAGAGCTCTACCTTGAAGGTCAAAGAATGCCGCTGTTTCGCTATGAACCTCCACTTCTTTCAATCTTGACTCCGTTCCTTCACTATCTCCTCCTTTCTTCAAAATATCTTTGAATGAAACTCCTTCCTTGATCCAACCCTTGTTGATTCCCCAACTATTGTCCACTCCTGCTGCACCTTGAAACCCCTTGTCTGAATCAACAAAACCCTTACCTTCCTTTCTTCTTTGATTATCTTCTACCCATCTCTCCGTATTTTCTGCCGCGAACTTGGCGATGTTAACTTTGAGTTTGAAACCCCCCATTTTTAGACCATTTAACACTTTTTCCGTAGCTTTGGCGTCTTTTACATTTCTTAGACTTAAAAAACCAAACTTTCTTCCTTCCTTATCCTTTTTCTTAGCAATAAACATACCCGCCACTTCACCGCATCCCCTCACAAAGTCAGCCACATCCCAGGGTCTGCACCCGAAAGGAAGATTCGTGATGAAAAATTTCGTAATGTTCTCATTGGACATCCCAGCATCCGTCTTTCGATTACCCTTCTTCCTCAAATGGTGAGGATCCAACCAGGGACCTTCCTCCTCCATGGAAAGAAACAAACGACCAGCAGTCACACAGCCTAAGAGGTGTTAATGGGATTCGAACCAATCTAGCTTAACTATTCTCAGATAGCCGCGATCAGTATCAGACCCGCTAAGCCCTCCGAATGACCGGGAAACCACTGTGGGAAGGGATACCAGGAAGGAGGAACTGCGAACGAGACAAGAAGATGACAATACGAAGCGATGAGAGGAAGAAACCCCAAGCCAAGATAGGGAGAACGGTGCACTCAGATAATCGCGGCGGATTGATCCGGACCCTTCACACTATTCCGGCAGGGATTTACGACCGCTCAGAGTTTTGTACATGTGTTTTAAGATTGCTGATATCTACTTTCTGTCATATTTTGATCATGGAATATGAGGATATAACATATGTTATGAGCGGGCCATGACTTTAATTTTCTTATGGGAAACGTTACATTAAATATTATTAGCATTGGTCATTTATTGATCGCTTTGACTTGATTTTTGGGTTTTTATTAGGGAAATGGACTATATCACCCTCAACTATGCAAAATTAACCAATATCACCCTCAACTTTCAAATTGGCTCCCACCACCCTCTACTCGACAAGTTGGTGTCACTGTCACCCATTCGTTAAAAAAAACACTAACTGAGTTAGTTTTTTAAGCCTATGTGGCATGCAGATGATGACTTGGAAGCATACGTGGACAGAGCCTCAATAAATACCCCCTTTTCCTCTCTAATCAGTTGCATTTCATCAAAACTCAGTTCACCAGTTCACTGCGATGTTGGCGATCAAACCCTAGTTCCTTGATCATCGACGATTGCAGGCAAAATTCAGACTCCTAAGAGGTAAGGTTTATGTTAGGGTTGATTGCATTGTGATTTTACACACTCATTTAACTTATGGAGCGTATAGATGTTATGCTTTGGTACGGTGTTTGTCTTGATTTCTCTTTTGATCAACCTCAGTATATTGATGGTAATTCTAAGTTAATCCAAATGGATTTTGACCATATCGCATACTTTGAGCTAGTTGATTATGCACTAGAAACCAACGAGTATGAAAGTAGGGATTTTTATATGTATGGGATGGATGCGGAAAATGGTGATTTTAAACTGTTTTGTGATGATAAAGATGTGTTGGAACTTGCAATGAAGGCTAAAAATTGGAGTGAACCGTTCATTGAAGTCTTTGTTCAACATAGCCCAATATATCTGAACATAAGACCCACTACTGTTCCCAACCCAGTAAACCACAGACCCAATCCAGTTGCCAGTCCAGTACCCAGCCCATTAAACCTAAGTCTAGTTCCCAGCCCATTAAACGACAAGCCCAACCCATAAAACTAGTACCCAAGCCTAGAAAAAAAGTAGTACACGTGAAAGTGGGTAGGGCATCTGGTAAATGTTTTACAACTCCTGAAGTCCCTAGATCTGGAAGTACATCAGGTGTAGAACAAAGTGTTAACAGGTTGTGGAAAAACCAATACACGAGGCTTCATGGGCATTTGATATAGATAAGGAAACAAATCTTAAATAAGTTGTGAAAGAACCAGTAAAAGAGGTTGTACAAGAAGAAGTCTTTGGTCAAGATAGTGATAAAGAAGCTGATTTAGAACAGGACAGTGAAGACAATTATTACAATGAAGAGTCCAGTTGTGATGATGATGAGGATTCTTATTCAGATGAGGATGAGGTTTTGGAAGAATTGGTTGGCTTAGATTCAGACAGAGAAGATTTTGAATGGAAACAATCACAAGATGCAATTAAACAAGCTACTAAGGATGAAGAAGCAGCCACAAAGAAGATACTTGAAGAGTGTATCAAACATAATGAAAAAGAAGGTAATTTGCATGAATCTAATGATGCAGGTTGTGCACATGTAGAGGGATACGGTAGTTATGAAGAATCAGATGGTTTCATTAATCTAGATCCAGAGGCCACATGTGAAGCATTCTTGTAACACCTCGAAAATTCATGTCCAATAATGTATTGACACGTGTCGTAAGCTTTGAACGTGTGAAAGAATACTTTAGAGGGGCTAAAGTTGACAAACAAGGAAACTATGTGAATATAAGGGTCCAAAGTGTCAACAATGGATAAATATATTTTAAAATAGCCCTACAAGATACTTATACCTTCAAACGAATAAATCATGGATCATACGAAGCTAAAAATGAAAGAAAGTGAGAGATTACAAACTACAGGGGTTAAATGTGTCAACATGTTTAAAGTATACCTCTGAGTGACCTTTTAGCAAACCCGAAGCTTTGTAACGATAAATTATGCTCACTAGATTGTGTGATAAAAATTTCATAAAGTTTCGTTAACGTATGAGAAAGTTATGATGAAATTCGTATACGAGTGGTTAAAAGCATCAACATTGAATTCTAAGGCCTTATGGGTGACCACAAAGTTAAACAAGGACTTAACCAAGTTTGTATAAGTCATAAAGCCCTTAAAAGTAAGGTTAGAAGGCTGAAAATGCAAAATGGGAGCTTAAAACCATGTTACAAAGGACCAGGGGCAGAAATGTAAATATGTGAAACTTGTTTGGCTGGTTATGGGAGGCCAGGCGGCCCGCGTAAGAAACCCTTAAGGGTTTACGTGGCCCGTGAGAATAGTACAGCGTCAGAAAACATGCACAGCTGCCAGTTCAGGTCTGTAACCGACTTAAAATGGTTGTTTTCTTATACCAGAGATCTCTCCAATGGTTTTACATGCAATAGGGGCACTTGTACTGATCTTATAACATCTGTAGACCTCTTTGGCATGATCCTAAGTGATCAAAATGCATATATAAGGCCATCCAAGTTGTAACAATTCTCACTTGCACTTGCAAACATTCACAACTTATTTCTTGGAGCTCTCTGGTCATCAAGCAAGCTTCCTAATGGTCTCTAGTCGTAATTAGGACTCTTGTAAGTATACTTAACCCTTCCTATTTCAGTTTAGCTTAGTTAATTAGCTAAAAGTCAAACTGTCGTAATTAAGGTTTGACTTCGAGATTACTCATAATTTATTTAGTCAAATCTCGAATTAAAAATACCTATGAGTGGGTAATTATGTGGGTAATAAACCCTTAAAAGGGTATTCTCAGATTCCCACTCTAACTAGGTCAATTGTCGGGTCAAAGCTTACTTTAAAAAGTCAACAGAATGCTTATTTTCAAACTAATGCATAATTAGCAATGTAGGATCCATGCAACCTGTTTTATCATTAATATAACTTGGTAAATAATGTAAGAACATGTCTAAACATGTTCACCCCGACAATTTTCAGTTTAGGCTCCGTTTGGAACCGAAAGTCGCATAGTTTGACTTATGCTTTGACTTTCAGTTCTGACCCGTTTAAGCCAAATTTAGGATTGCCTTAGAGCTTCTTTTGGACCTATTTATATGTTAGTATAACCCTATGTAATTATACAACTTGGTTCATTAGATATCCGAATCATATGCATGTTTCCGCTAATTGCCTAACTGTTGACTATTATGCCCTTGTCACCTTAAAATGAGATTTTTGAAAACGTAAAAGAGTAGGAACATTTGCTACTGAGTTGTAAACTTGTACCCAAAATTTTACATCAGTTTGAGGTCTAGATTTAGAGTTATGCTCATTAGCGTAATTAGAATCCTTTTTAGTAAATAAATGATGTAATTAGCATATAGCCTATCTAAACCCAAATTTTAATATCAAAATTTTTACCTACTGATATAAAATAATATTTTTTGATTTTTGGAGATTTTTATTTATTTTTAGGCAGAGCATAACTTAGAGTTTTAAGCTTATTTCGGTAATTGCCGGTTTTGCCCTTTTGGGCTATAAAATGAGTTTTATAAATTCTTTTGACCTCAAACCTTTTTCTACTGATTTGTTATGTTAAATAAATTATTTTGAGCCTTCTGGAATATTAAAAATATCAGCTTTCTATAAAAAACCCGGAAATGGCTCCAAATCGCCTTTTAAGCATTTTTACGACATAGTATGCATCAAAACTAGTTTATATATATAAGGGTTGATACCTACTGATGTATTCAGTAATTTTTTATATTATAACAGTAAACAAAAGTTTTAAACTCAGATTTCCAGTTTTGACCTTTTAGGCTTATGTGAAATTACCAAAATGCCCCTTCGGTGCATAATATGGTTATAATTAATAAATTTCACATATATATGATACCTTACTGTTATAACTTATTAAATTAAGTATATTTATTAAATAAATCAGACCTGTAACTCAGATTACAATTAAACTCTTTTATACCCTTTAAAATGACCAAAATGCCCTTATGAGGCACAGTTTGCGTTTAAAATCATTTTGGGCATAATAGAAGATATCTTACTAATATCACAACATATTTAGTGCATATTAACTCAGGGAACTTGTATATGATTCATGTGGTTACTCGTTATGCACTTTCGCGTTCGGATCGGCTTATGTAACTAGTTTACATATAATAGCCGAAACGGGTCAAACCATATCATTATTGTCTCAAAATCCAGAATGTGATTAAGTTAGCCATATTAAACAAGCATGCAAGCTTGTCGGGTCAAAACCACGTTCTAATCCGGTCTTCGCCTTCCATGCGATTGAACCGTATTCTTTCTTTATAACTAACCGGTCTAAGCTTAGGCTAAATTAAAGACCCGTTAGGATTCTAATAGGTTATTATAAACCTTCGTTCCAGAATAGGAGATCCAGTAAAAGCTATTTGCATTTGCTTATTGTGACTATACTTGCTCAGGTAAATACTTTTAACTTATTTTCCTATACGGGCTTGGGGTACGGTATATAAAATACCGCTTGGTCGAGCATTGAATCTTTAATCAAATGTTGGTTAAATCATTGAAATGACCCGTCAAAATTGTTTTGTTTGCTTAAAGCCTTTGGGGGGTTAATGACCATGTCCCGGATATCCTTGGCATCATTTTACGAAATGGCCACGACCTAAGCATACGGGTGTAGGCGTACACCCGTTGTGCATAAATATGAAGGTATAACCGCCAGTTTCGGGGGAAACTGCTGCGGGACTATACCATGTGGTGTGTCTATTGATCTTTAACCCGGTGTAGACCCTGGCTACTGGACGCATAAGAAACATGTAAATCTTTTACAAGTTTATATTCAAATAATTATCCCAAGTTATAAAAATCTTTTTATGCCATGAGCGTTTAAATCAATTTTAAACCTTTTCAAAATGAGTCAATTTTAAACTTAATATTACAATATTTATTCGGTTGAAATAAATCTATCTTTTTGCTTCCGCTGTGCATTTTAAATTTGTGTTGTTTGACTATGATGATATCAACTACGTCACGATACTCCCCACCGGGCCCACCGGTGACACGTGGAAAATAGGGGTGTGACAATTCTTCAGACTGTTTGTATGTTTTGATGGTCTTAAAAAAGGGTTTCTAGCTGGATGCAGGAAGGTGTTGTGCTTAGATGGGTGTTTTCTAAAGACCTTCCTTGGAGGAATGTTGTTAACTGCTGTTGGGAGGGATGCTAATGACCAAATGTATCCTGTGGCTTGGGCAGTTGTTAAGGAGAAATCAATGACAGTTGGGAATGGTTCATGCATGAGCTATTGCTATGTTTGGAAGTAAATGATGCTGGGTGATGCGCGTGTGGTGTGATATATTTTTATGTATATATTTAGCCCTTTTTAACCACTTTAGTCAAGTTTTAAATTTGTAAAACACGATATTTACTAACACCAAACACACATATGGGCAAGTGCACCCATCATGAGCGTAGTATAGCGTTGGTAAGATACCGAGGTCGTCCAAGGACACAATAGCTTTTAATACCGGTTTATCCTCAACGTCTAATCAAATAAAAAATTTAGGAAAAAGGTTTTAACTAGAAAATAAAAAAAACTAAAATGCTGAGAATAAAAATAAAATAAATAAAAACAGATAGACAAGATCAATCACTTGGATCCGACTCGCCTTTAGTGTAACCTTTGATTATTTCCGCACTTTTGCACTTTTTAAGAGATTATCTTAGTTATTGTAGTAGGCCCCTCTTTTGAAGGTGACGTTACCCTCAACCCAGTAGTTTGAGTCAGCAAGGATACAATCCTAAAGGGTCGGATTATTGAAAGATAATTAATTAAGTTATTAATGCATGGTAGGCCCCTCTTTTGAAGGTGACGTTACTCTCGGCTAAGTAGTCTGAGTTAGCAGGGATACAGTCCTAAGTAGCCGGGTTAAAGTTTTAATAGTAGTTTACATATGAGGGGATCAAAGAGTTTGGACCCCCGCCATCCAATACCATTGGGTATTGAAGGAGGTCCTACTAAATTTGACCCAGGTCCTTGCAGGATCTATACACTGAACAATGACAAGACTCTTACCAAACCATTCCCTTAACCCCCGACCAGGTAGCCAACATATCTCCATATAGACCGTGGAGATATGAATGGTGAAAATCTTTTATTTTATATAGACAGTAAAATAATGCCAAGACACCACGGACAAATGATAAGGAAGAATCACCTTCAACATATGAAACTAGTTATTAAAGTCATTAATATATAACCAAATAAAAAGTGCGAAAAGATTAAAAATAAAAAGTATTACACTAAATGCTAGTCTTCACTAAGTGATGTAAGAGACTTAGGCAAACATGGCCTTTGATTGTCAAGAACTCTTACGATCAATCTTGGATCCCGAGACGACTCACACACTCTATGATGGATGATGGATGATGGTGGTGGATGATGGTGTTGTGGTGGTTGTGGAGTGTGGGTGAAGTGTGAGAGAGGTGGTGTGTCAAGGGATGATTTGTAAATGAGCCAAGCACCCATATTTATAGCCTGAACAGAAGCTCGGGCACGGCCCCGTGTCCATTGGGCACGGCCCCATGTCCATCCCTCTTCTCTTTCTTCATTAATTGCAGTTTGTCTGCATTAGTTGACCACGCCCCCGTATCCGCTGGGCACGAGCCCGTGTGCAGAAGCGTATCTGTACTATCAAGATTTCCTCAGATTCTGCGAATCTTATAGTTGACCACGGCCCCGTGTCCACTGGGCACGCCCCCGTGGTGGGTGATAGAAGCTTCTACAACTTTGTCTTTTCTGATAAGACTTGGGCACGCCCCCGTGCTCATTGAGCACGGGGCGTGTTCAGCATTCTGTTCTCTTGTTTTTGCTTTGGAAGATGCTGTCGATGGGTCGGGCATGCCACGTTTGTTCCTTTTCTTGTATTTATGTTAGATTCAGCTGCCTTTTTGCTTCTTTTGTTCATTTGAGCTTATTTAATCCTGAAAATACAAAAGGAAGACAAAAACACACTTTTTCCAACATTAGTACTAAAAAAGGGTTAGTTTTATGCCACAATTGATGTAATTTATATGTTGCATTTTATACACATCAAATACCCCCACACTTGAATCTTTGCTTGTCCTCAAGCAAAACTCTTTATAATGTGGCTTTTCACTCCCAAATGGTATGGGTAGAAGAGAAGGTTTTTTGGCTTGTCATAGAGTGTCGGGATTCCAAGATTTTTATTAGGTTTTATTTTTATTTTATTTACAATCCTATTCGTCATGATTTATTTAAAACATTACATAAGATAAATTACTTATTTGGGCATAACACGCCTTTTTAAAATTCCATTTATATACAAGTTTACAAACCTCACGGGGGATCACTCAACACTCGGTCGAAGATGTATTTTTGTGAATCAGTCGAGAGCGGCATGGAACTTACTCTTACTATAAGCTTGCCAAGCAATCAGTCCTCCTCCTTTTTAACTATATACCTTTGTAAATATCAAGAGGACTTTTGGGGTGAAGGGTTAGGCTTGGGTTAAAGGTAGGTGATTGGGTTAGTGGTTAGTAGGAAAAGGGCGAAAGGCGTAAAAAGCATCGGTTTTCGTAAGACTTTTTATTTTGATGAAACATTTCTTTCAAACAAAGTTCTTTTTGACAAACTTGTTTGTTAATTTCTTTTGGCTTCATTATCATTTTTTTTTGATAAGGAAGTCATAAGAAAAACCGAGCTTTGTTACTAAAATAAAGGGTTTAAAATAAAAAGGTTTTGGTGGGTAAAAGGGTGTTTGTTTTGGGTTAAGAAATGAAAAGGTTTAGGCTCAAAGGGGTTAACTAGGGGGATTTTGGGTAGGTGGTAAAAAAAAAGAAAAATAATAGTGTAGAAATAAAAAGGGTTAGTCCTAATGCCTCCATCATTTACTTACTAGGGTTTAAGTTGGTAAGGACCGGGAATGTATCGTTGTGGAAAGTTCTAGAGTTGTAAGAAACCAAGCGGCTATTCACACAAGAAACGAAAAATGAGCATTTAGTTTAAAGATATGTATTTGTATGCTCAATAAAGGTTCAAAACTCACTTTTGTGGGAATGGGTTTTTTATGTGATCAAGTATATATAATTAAATTTTAACTAGATTTGTCATGCCGTTTCATAATTTTCTTATGTTGATTCTTTTTATCACGACGCTATCGGTTGTAAATTTGTAAAAACATAACCTTTTTAAAACTTGTAATTCTCAACTTAAACCAAGACAAGTAAAAAAATGAAAATTTTGAAAAAAATTAGGGTGATTAGTGGTTCCAATAGAGTTTTGTGTAAGGCTTGTGATTAGGACTTGCAAAAAAATTCAAGGTTTTAGCATCCCCCCACACTTAAATTACACATTGTCCTCAATGTGTCCCAAAATAAGTTTTTAGGTTGATTGAATGTGTAAAAAGTTGTGAAAAAGAAAAAATTTATGTTACTTGGCGTCTGGACACGGCCCCGCGGTGTCCGGGCACGGCCCCGTGTTTAGATCGCCAGTAACAGAAATTAGTAAAAAGAAACAGAAGTCTGGGCACGGGGGCGTGTTCAGTGAGCACGCCCCATGTCCATTTACCTGAACTGGGCATTTCTTGCAGATTGTGCAGCACGGGGCCGTGTTGGGTGGGCACGACCCGTGCTGAACTTGATGTAACGAAGAAAAAATTCGCGAAGTTCTGTTTTTTGTGCATGGGGTGCTGGTGCAAGTTTCCCTTGTTATCGTTCACCATCTTGAGTGTGTTTTATTCCTAAAAATTAAAACTAAACTAGAAAACATAAAAATTAATCTAAGCTAAACTAAGGATAGTTCCGCGGAATGCCTCCGTGGTGCGCCACGTTTATAAGGGTCCTTGGCTAGACCCAAAGCCAGTCATATGCTACTCAAGCGGGATGTGTTGCATCTCATGTTGCACCGTCGGAGAGAATCATCCAAACTTGAGTCTATGACCTTCATGTAATTGACCGGATAGTCGTCTTCTATTCTCTTTCCAACTCCAAACTTCATTTCCTTGTTTCCAATCCTCAGCACTCCTCAGCCCTCGAGTGAAAGCCATTATCCGCCACTCCAAGAAGAAAAAGACCCGCAGAGGGGGGGGGGCATCAAACCCCGTCACGGAGACAAACTCTGCACCTGCGGTGCCACCATTGGGTTTCGATAACCCTATCCCTGCATATGCCGGTTCTGCGGCATATAACCCGTTCGAGCTAACGGGCCACAACAGCTACAAATATGCCAATGTGGACCCGTACCAGGAGGCGTGGGACTACAATGCTCGTCACCCAGAGGGGCCCTATGGTGGTCTTTGGACCACTGGTTACCCAACTTATGGGTACCAGCGTCCGCCACCTCAACTTCTGTATCAGCCGCCACAGCCGCAACTGATCCCGCCAGAACGCCAACAAGAGGTTCTCGATAGGTTGAACCAAGTTGAGCAAGAAGTTCGAGAGGACCGCAGGGAACGTCAAGGCTTCTTCAAGGGTCTGTCAGACCTACTCAAGGGGAAGTCCAAAAGAAGGGGTCATTGAAGACCTTTGTTTATTTATTTTATTTTAGTTGTAATCAAGTCCCTGCGTGGACTTTTTGTTTCAGTACTCAGCCCCTGCGTGGGCTTGTCTTTTTGTACTCTGCCCCTGTGTGGGCATGTCTTTCTATCCCCTGCGTGGGTTTGTTGTTTGTTTCGCCCCTGCGTGGGCATGTTATTTTGTAGAAGTCCCGTTTAGGGCAAAAGTGGTACCTGTTTAAATTATTAATGAGATGTTTAATTTAAATTTTCATTTTGTTTGTTATTAATTATGTGAATGAAACATAAAATAAATGAAAATAAATTTTCTCTATTAAAAGATCTACCATTATATTAAAATGGCAAAATCTAAAAAGGACAAGACCTAGCCATATGTCATTTTAAGACAGGGCCAAGATGGTAGTTCCATAATTAGATTCAGATCCATATTAACATCTCAATTTAGGACTGTTCTGCGTTAATTATTAAAAGAATCTTAAAGGTTAAACCTAGTCTATATGTCGTTGCAGACATGGCCAAGATGGTAGAACCTATGCAAAAGATTCCAATTCTTGTTAACATCTGAAAGCATGTTAACATTCATGACAAACTGTGATGCGATAAAATCACATAAGTCATCTTTTAATTGGGTTATTTAAATTCCCTTAATTATATAACCATCCCTTAAGGATGAAGTGCCTACGGGCGATAACTAATGTCCTTTTGGACTAAAGACAGTAGTAGCTTATAACTCCCTGTCTAGAGTAATGCAATAAACTTTGATTAAAGCCTTAATACCTTGACTCCGTAAAAGTCTTGGTTTATATATTAAATTTGTCTTTATGACTATGCCCTTTTGTGCTATTATTAAATTAAAAATATAGGATTATAATAAAGGTCCTGAACATATAAATAATTAGCAAATTAACCAAAAATGGCTATTAAAACCATGGTTAATAAATCATAAAATATTGTAAAAGCTTCTAAATAAAACCTTGCCCATTATTTTCTATATGTAGCAATTGAAGCTACATGGCTGGTTCGGATGAGGTGAATAGTCATCCGGTGGAAAACCATGATAATGGTAGGATACAACTGACTGGTGTAGAGCTGCAAGCACTAGTTGATAATGCTATTACAAGGGCTTTGGATCGGCAAAACAGTGAGTCTAGTGGGACTCGAAGTAGGACCCTATCTACACCGCATTCCAAGCCTAAGACCCATTCTGAAGCTCACAGCAAGCCACCCTCTATCCAACCTAAGCCTAAGAAAGAGGAATCAAAGAAGGATGATGACCGACATTCTTCAAACCAGAACAGTATTCCCTCCAAGAAGATAATATTTGATGACAAGCCCCGTGCTAAAGGTTGCACCTACAAGTACTTTGTTTCATGCAAGCCCCGGGATTTCACAGGGGAGAAAGGGGCTGTGGATTTCATGACTTGGTTGGATGAGATGGAAACTGTGGTAGATATAAGTGGGTGTGCTGAAAGAGATATTGTGAAGTTTGTATCTTAGTCTTTTAAGGGTGAGGCATTAGCTTGGTGGAGGTCCTTGATCCAAGCTACATGGAAAATCCCATTGTATAATATGTCTTGGGAACAGTTTGTCGCTCTTATCAAGGAAAACTACTGCCCTCGGCATGAGGTGGAAAAGATCGAGTCTGATTTCTTATCATTGGTTATGAAGAACCTTGACTGTCAAGCCTACCTTATGAGCTTTAATACTATGTCAAGATTGGTTCCGTATCTTGTGACCCCAGAACCCAAAAGAATTGCTCATTTTATTGGGGGGTTAGCCCCTGAAATCAAGGCAAGTGTGAAGGCCTCTCGGCCAACTACATTCAGGTCTGTAGCTGATATATCCCTGTCCCTCACATTGGACGCGGTCCGGCAGAGATCGCTGAGGAACACGGATGCCGAGAAGAGAAAGCACGATGATGACAATTCACGTCGGTCAAACAAGAAACACAAGGGAAGCAATGACCACAAGAAGGGGTCTGAATCTAAGAAGGATGGGCATCAATCTGGAGATAAGCCCAAGTGTAAGGTTTGCAAGAAGCACCACTTTGGGAAGTGCAGATACGACTCAAAATCCCAGTCTCAGCCGAGGCCATGTGGGATTTGCAAATCTTCTGAGCATAAGACCCTAGAGTGCAAGAAACTGAAGGATGCAACTTGCTACAGTTGCAATGAAAAAGGGCATATCAAGACGAATTGCCCAAAGGCTGCGAAGAAAGCTGATGAGGGAAAGAAGACCAATGCAAGGGTCTTCCGCATGGATGCGAAGGAAGCTGTTCAGGGCGACAATGTCATAATAGGTACTTTTCTTATTAATGATATCTACGCAAGAGTATTGTTTGATTCTGGAGCAGATAAATCGTTTGTAGATAATAAGTTTTGTGAATTGTTGAAAATTCCTGTTAAAACCTTAAGTGTGAAGTATGAAGTGGAATTAGCTGATGGAACCATAGAAACCGCTTCAACCGTTTTAGATGGATGTTTCATATCCATTAGGAATCACTCTTTTCCTTTGCCTTACTTCCATTTAAGCTAGCCGGTTTCGATATAGTGATAGGCATGGATTGGTTATCGCATAACCAAGCCCAGATTGTATGCAACAAGAAACAAGTGGTGATCAAGACTCCGTCTGGTGAGCCACTTACCATCCAAGGAGACACCCAGTACGGGTTACCCGAGCAGGTGTCTATGCTCAAAGCATCTAAATGCTTGAAGAAGGGGTGTGTCATTTATATGGCACAAGTGACTGTCGATGAACAGAAACCAAAAATTGAAGATATTCCAGTCATTTCTGAATACCGTGAAGTTTTCCCTGAAGAACTACCTGGTTTACCACCAGATAGATAAGTAGAGTTCAGAATCGACATCATTCCAGGAGCAGCGCCTATTGCAAGGGCACCTTATAGGTTGGCACCAATAAAGATGAAGGAATTGAGGACGCAGTTAGATGATTTGCTAGCCAAAGGTTTCATTAGACCTAGCTCGTCTCCATGGGGAACGCCAATCTTGTTTGTCAAGAAGAAAGATGGGTCGATGCGTTTATGTATCGGTTACCGTGAGCTTAATAAGGTCACTATCAAGAATAGGTATCCTTTGCCCAGGATCGACGATCTGTTCGATCAGCTACAAGGAGCAAGCTGTCACACCCCCAAAATCCACCTGCGGAGTATCACCGCTTGGGAGCGTGACTGACCAGGATCAAGCCACCAATCATATTGAACATGCATTTAATATTAAATAAAGTAAATGAAAACCATCCATTCAATACAAAAGGTGTTCAAACATTAAATCGTTTCAAAAGTGTTGCGGAAGCATAGTAAATAAACCAGTATCAATAGTTTTAAGTATCACAATAGTAAAGCGGAAGAGCCACGATCCTTGTCCACAACGACCCGCTTCTCCAGTGCAAGCTCCAAGTACCTAGCGAACTGCAAGGCATGTAACAGAATGATCAACAAACTAGTTGAGCGAGTTCACATAAAGAAAATGCGTAATAGTAAGTTCATTTGTAATAGGTGGCTCTACTGGGCCGTTTGTATATTTTACTGTGGTGGTGTTCCACGTTTTCCTGTGGTGGTGTTCCACGTTTTCCTGTGGTGGTGTTCCACGTTTTCCTGTGGTGGTGTTCCACGTTTTCCTGTGGTGGTGTTCCACGTTTTCCTGTGGTGGTGTTCCACGTTTTCCTGTGGTGGTGTTCCACGTTTTCCTGTTAGTTCGCGACCATAGTCTTTACCGACCAGGGTGTGTGCGAAGGCAGTTGAGTAGTTCGTAAGCATCAACAGTTTAATCGTTTGTTACAGTATCAAAGTATGCACAATTAATCATCCAACCCATTCCCACCCTGGGAACCCATGCCTTGGCTGTGTGAACTCACCTTGGTTTGCTCGGTATGCTAGGTTATGTACTCACAAGTAATTAATCACGTCCTATTGTATGCATGTATAACAAATCAGTTCATGTTCGCAATGATACGTATGCAAATCGAGTGTCACACAATTGCAAATGTAAACATTCATCATCAAGCATGGCATGTCAAGTAAATCAAACATACATTCCACTATCTTTCGAAAGATGTTTATAACCTACCATCCTTCGAATCCAACCTTATCTTTCGACACATTAGTGATCCTTCGACACATACTAAATATCACAGTTATCTTTCGGACTGGTTGTTATGTTTCGAACCACCAGTCATCTTTCGACCAAATGGCATCTTTCGGTCAACCTAATTATGTTTCGGTCAAATCTATCCTTCGGTCAACAGATATCTTTCGGTTACAACTATGTTTCGACAACTATGTTTCGACTACAAGTATCTTTCGACACATATCAGTTACGTCAACAACAGTTACAATTTCAGAAACCCTAAACATGCTAACAGCCGTCAACAACATTATCGATCAAACAACAATCATGCAGCAATCATAGGATCATCATCAAATCATCATGCAATCATCATAATACTAATACCCACCTTGATCCCTAATTTATGCGTACACCAAGCCGATTAACATAGTATGTCACATTATCGAACCTTATTAACATAACATATGAACACATACCGAAATCTTGAATGAACATACTAACAATCAAACATCATATAACGAATCCGAACATATATCCATTCGTATCGGCCGATTAACAACTATTCGATTATCATATAAGCAATACCCGGTTAACAACATCCGATCGGTTAATGATTACAAGTCCGGCCAGTTAGCACACTAATTAACATCAATCATTCCAGCAATCAATTAAAAGTAATACGATATCAGATACTAACCGAGATTAAGGATGATCAACAAAAGGGATTTGGCTTCGGATGTGAGGGTCTGCCGTCACACACACAAGGAGCTAGGGTTGAAGAATGACAGCCGGTTACGTGCTTTTACGTATAAATACGTATTACAGAAATGGGCCAAGCCCATCTGAAAGACTGGGCCGAAGGATAAAGTCCCTGGGTCGAAGGATATGTTTCGGGATCCTTCGAACCGACAGTTGATCCTTCGAATCGAAGGATATCCTTCGTGATCCTTCGATCTGCATGTCAAGTTTCGAGTTCTATACTAAGTGTTTTTAATAATAATAATTCTAATATTATATTCTACCAAGTAATCACATATAGGCAACATGACAATACGTTTCATTAAAACACCACGCGTACAATTCAAGTTCACAATCCAAACAACTAAGCAGTCTAAGTCAACGCGCATTTAATGCGAAAACGAAAGTCAGAAACTCGAGTTGTCACATCATCCCCAACTAATTGGAAATTTCGTCCCGAAATTTGGTATGCACTCACTGAGTTCGCTAGGTAAGCTGTATCGTTTACTGGTTTTCCTGGGGTGTCACATCATCCCCCCGTTGATTTGGAATTTCGTCCCGAAATTCAGTAGTAGTAGCTTCAGCCTCAGTAGTGGTTGCATTGGTTCCGAATAACTGGGGGTACTTTTCTGTCATCCTATCTTCGCGTTCCCAGGTGTACACTGGGCCACGTTTGGAGTTCCAACGAACTCGAACAAGAGGGATTCTCTTGTTTTTGAGGACCTTCACATCCCGGTCCGTGATTTCTACTGGTTCCTTGACGAACTGTAACCGCTCGTCGATAGTGGGTTCCTTACAAGGAAAGATAAGGTTTTCATCTGATAGGCACTTCTGTAAGTTCGATACATGAAAGACATTGTGAACTGCCCCGAGTTCAGTTGGTAAATTCAATCTATAGGCTACCCTGCCTATTCGTTCTATGATCTAGAATGGTCCGACATACCGTGAATTTAGTTTGCCCCGTTTGCCAAAACGTACTACACCCTTCCAGGGTGAAACTTTTAGTAAAACCCGGTCCCCGACCCGAAATTTCCAATGGCTTTCTACGCTGGTCCGCGTAGGCTTTCAGACGGTCGCGTGCTGCCGCCATGCGTTGTTGTATCTGTGAAATCTTTTCTGTGGCGTCCACTACAATCTCTGGACCCGTGATTTGACTATCCCCCACCTCTGCCCAACAGAGAGGTGACTGGCATTTACGCCCGTACAATGCCTCGAATGGAGCGGCTTGAATGCTGGTGTGATAACTATTATTGTACGAGAACTCCACCAAAGGGAGGTGCTTTTCCCAGCCGTTGCCGAAATCGATAACATACGCTCGAAGCGTGTCTTCTAGAGTTTGAATAGTTCGCTCAGACTGCCCATCCGTCTGAGGGTGATATACTGTGCTCATGTCTAATTCTGAGCCGAAGGATTTGTGCATCGCTTGCCAAAGCTCTGTCGTGAATCGTGCATCGCGATCCGAAATAATAGAAATGGGCACCCCGTGCCTCGAAACAACTTCCTTGAGGTAGATATCTGCGAGAGTGGAGAACTTATCCGTTTCCTTAATAGCTAAGAAGTGTGCAGACTTGGTGAGTCGATCCACGATCACCCATATTGTGTCGTTCCCACGCTGAGATCTCGGTAGGCCTGTAACAAAGTCCATGGAAATTTCTTCCCATTTCCACTGTGGTATCGTAGACTGTTGAGGTAGGCCAGCTGGTTTCTGATATTTGACCCTGACTCTCGCACAGGTCAAGCATTTTCCAACGTACGTAGCAATGTGGGCCTTCATACTAGGCCACCAATATGCAGTGCTGATGTCGTGGTACATTTTATCCGACCCTGGATGTACCGAGTAACGAGACTTGTGTGCTTCGTCTATTACGAGTTCGCGTAAACCGCCATAGAAAGGGACCCAACTCCGGCCCGTGACATAGTAGGCGCCGTCCGCCTTTTGTTCCATTTGTTGTCGTGAGCCGCGTAAGGCTTCAGCCTTGACGTTTTCGGGCTTCAGGGCTTCTGTCTGAGCAGCTCGTATCTGAGCAGGAAGGCTAGACTGAATCGTAAGCTGTAGCGCTCGCACGCGCCGTGGTAAAGTGTCCTTTCGACTAAGGGCATTCGCCACAACATTGGCTTTGCCTGGATGATACTTGATAGCGCATTCGTAATCGTTAAGTAACTCGACCCATCGTCGTTGACGCATATTCAAATCCTTCTGCTTAAGGATATGCTCGAGACTCCTGTGATCGGTGTAAATCGTGCACCTGGTACCGTACAGGTAGTGTCGCCATATCTTAAGCGCGAAAACAACAGCTCCCAGCTCTAAATCGTGCGTCGTGTAGTTGCGCTCGTGAACCTTGAGTTGACGAGAGGCGTAAGCGATAACCTTGTCGCGCTGCATTAACACACATCCCAGTCCCCGAATGGATGCATCACAATAAACCACGAAGTCGTCTGTGCCCTCTGGCAATGAGAGGATAGGTGCACTGCAAAGTCTATCCTTTAGGTGCTGAAAAGCAGTCTCCTGGGGCTCTCCCCAGCGATAGGTAACACCCTTCTGTGTCAGTAGCGTAAGTGGTTGCGTGATCTTTGAAAAGTCCCTAATAAACCGTCTGTAGTAACCTGCCAGACCCAAGAATTGACGTATTTCTGTCGGTGTACGCGGTGCAGGCCAGTTTCTGATCGAATCTACCTTGGATGGATCGACATGTATCCCATCCTTGTTCACTACGTGGCCTAAGAAGTGGACTTCACGAAGCCAGAAGTCGCATTTTGAAAACTTTGCGTACAGTTGCTCCTTTCGAATAAGTTCCAAGATAAGACGTAAGTGTTGCTCGTGCTCCTCCTGACTCTTGGAGTAGATCAGAATGTCGTCGATAAAGACAATAACGAACTTGTCAAGATAAGGTTTGCGCACCCTGTTCGTAAAGTCCGTAAATACGGCAGGTGTGTTCAATAATATCAACCCATCCATCACATCAAACATAAAATATAGTAGTTAAAATAATTCATAAAACCCAAGACATTTGATGTTCAAACCAAACTTTGTTCGAATAGCGGAAACATAATAATGAAAAACCCAAAAAGAAGTTATAAGTTCAAATATCGTTCATTGCGTCTCCCTGACCAATCATGTACATGCTGCCCCGGCGTCATGGTTTCCATTGCTTCCCCCAACACTTTCCCCGTTGTCATCCCTGTTTCCATGGTCGTGGTTTTGAGTCTGATCCTGGTTTAATTGAGGGCAATCGCGTTTAAAATGACCTTCAGCCCCACACTGGAAACATCCCCCGTTTCCACGCTGTGGCTGCTGCTGTGTGCTCTGTGGAGCTGGTAGTTGCAGTTGCTGGTTCTGTGAAGGTTGAGGCAGTCGTTGTTGTTCTTGGGTTACAGGACGTGAGTTTCGACAATCCTTTGCTTCATGACCAATCTTGAGACACCGCTGGCAACGACCCCTGTTGCACTGGCCACCGTGGTGTCTGTTACATTTGTTGCACCATGGGTGAATTCCTCGATATCTTTTCTGCCCATGACTACTAGAAAACTGCTGTTTGGGGCTCTGGTAGTCATCTATCTCTTGCTGCTGCGTCAGAGGTTGGACCAAAATTAATCCCGTGCTCAGGTTTTCATCCCACTTGCGTTTGTTATCTCTAGAAGCACATGCAGTATCAGTCTTAGCTCGTTTCGGTAGTTTGTTCTGTTCTACAGCCTGGTCTGTGAGACGATGAGCCAATCGAGTGGCTTGCTGGATAGTGCCAAGGTTAGCTGTGGTCATATGATTCTGAATTTCGGGCACCAGACCCTTGAGATACAGTTCGATGCGTTTGGTGGGAGGGTCTACCATAGTAGGACAAAATGTGGCTAATTCATTCGATCTCCTCGTATAAGCTTCAATTTCAGACCCCACCATCTGTAGGTTGAGGAACTCTACCTCTAGTTTGTGGATGTCTTCACGACTACAAAACTCTTCCTTAATCAGTTCCTTGAACTCGTTCCAGGGGGTGGCATTAGCAGCTGCCAGCCCTAACATCTGAACCTGTGCTTTCCACCAGGTAAATGCAGCACCTTCGAGTGCTCCAGCAGCAAACTTTACCCTACGTGACTCAGGGCAATCATGCACCTCGAAGTCAGTTTCGAGTCTCTCGAACCAATGGAGGAGGCCTTCAACCCCCTCAGTTCCGCTGAAGGTACAAAGCTGGCAATCCTTGAGATTTTTGAAGGTGTAAACAGGGGACTGAGCGTGTTGACCTCCCGCTTGTATGGCTGCAAGTGCCGCAGCAATTCGTTCGTTAATGAGAGCCGTCAACTGGGCTTGTGTCATGTTGATATATTCGGCCATGACCTTTATGGCAAATGTAACGTAAGTGAGAATGGTTCGCGAGTAGGGCGATGACAGAAAAGTGTAAGCACATAAGTATTCTCATGCAATGACAAGTTGTGAGCAAAGTAATGTAAGCATACTACGAGCAAAGTTCTATGCAATTCTAGCATGTAGGCAATAAACATAAACCTTATTACCTAGGATGTCGAGTCTTGCACGTGGAGCGAAGCGTCGTTGTGGATCGTTGAGAGCACTGTTCTGGTTATAGTCTGGTTTTAATAAAAACGTTTTCCCATATTAAAACCAAGTTCTCTATAACCAATGGCTCTGATACCAATCTGTCACACCCCCAAAATCCACCTGCGGAGTATCACCGCTTGGGAGCGTGACTGACCAGGATCAAGCCACCAATCATATTGAACATGCATTTAATATTAAATAAAGTAAATGAAAACCATCCATTCAATACAAAAGGTGTTCAAACATTAAATCGTTTCAAAAGTGTTGCGGAAGCATAGTAAATAAACCAGTATCAATAGTTTTAAGTATCACAATAGTAAAGCGGAAGAGCCACGATCCTTGTCCACAACGACCCGCTTCTCCAGTGCAAGCTCCAAGTACCTAGCGAACTGCAAGGCATGTAACAGAATGATCAACAAACTAGTTGAGCGAGTTCACATAAAGAAAATGCGTAATAGTAAGTTCATTTGTAATAGGTGGCTCTACTGGGCCGTTTGTATATTTTACTGTGGTGGTGTTCCACGTTTTCCTGTGGTGGTGTTCCACGTTTTCCTGTGGTGGTGTTCCACGTTTTCCTGTGGTGGTGTTCCACGTTTTCCTGTGGTGGTGTTCCACGTTTTCCTGTGGTGGTGTTCCACGTTTTCCTGTGGTGGTGTTCCACGTTTTCCTGTTAGTTCGCGACCATAGTCTTTACCGACCAGGGTGTGTGCGAAGGCAGTTGAGTAGTTCGTAAGCATCAACAGTTTAATCGTTTGTTACAGTATCAAAGTATGCACAATTAATCATCCAACCCATTCCCACCCTGGGAACCCATGCCTTGGCTGTGTGAACTCACCTTGGTTTGCTCGGTATGCTAGGTTATGTACTCACAAGTAATTAATCACGTCCTATTGTATGCATGTATAACAAATCAGTTCATGTTCGCAATGATACGTATGCAAATCGAGTGTCACACAATTGCAAATGTAAACATTCATCATCAAGCATGGCATGTCAAGTAAATCAAACATACATTCCACTATCTTTCGAAAGATGTTTATAACCTACCATCCTTCGAATCCAACCTTATCTTTCGACACATTAGTGATCCTTCGACACATACTAAATATCACAGTTATCTTTCGGACTGGTTGTTATGTTTCGAACCACCAGTCATCTTTCGACCAAATGGCATCTTTCGGTCAACCTAATTATGTTTCGGTCAAATCTATCCTTCGGTCAACAGATATCTTTCGGTTACAACTATGTTTCGACAACTATGTTTCGACTACAAGTATCTTTCGACACATATCAGTTACGTCAACAACAGTTACAATTTCAGAAACCCTAAACATGCTAACAGCCGTCAACAACATTATCGATCAAACAACAATCATGCAGCAATCATAGGATCATCATCAAATCATCATGCAATCATCATAATACTAATACCCACCTTGATCCCTAATTTATGCGTACACCAAGCCGATTAACATAGTATGTCACATTATCGAACCTTATTAACATAACATATGAACACATACCGAAATCTTGAATGAACATACTAACAATCAAACATCATATAACGAATCCGAACATATATCCATTCGTATCGGCCGATTAACAACTATTCGATTATCATATAAGCAATACCCGGTTAACAACATCCGATCGGTTAATGATTACAAGTCCGGCCAGTTAGCACACTAATTAACATCAATCATTCCAGCAATCAATTAAAAGTAATACGATATCAGATACTAACCGAGATTAAGGATGATCAACAAAAGGGATTTGGCTTCGGATGTGAGGGTCTGCCGTCACACACACAAGGAGCTAGGGTTGAAGAATGACAGCCGGTTACGTGCTTTTACGTATAAATACGTATTACAGAAATGGGCCAAGCCCATCTGAAAGACTGGGCCGAAGGATAAAGTCCCTGGGTCGAAGGATATGTTTCGGGATCCTTCGAACCGACAGTTGATCCTTCGAATCGAAGGATATCCTTCGTGATCCTTCGATCTGCATGTCAAGTTTCGAGTTCTATACTAAGTGTTTTTAATAATAATAATTCTAATATTATATTCTACCAAGTAATCACATATAGGCAACATGACAATACGTTTCATTAAAACACCACGCGTACAATTCAAGTTCACAATCCAAACAACTAAGCAGTCTAAGTCAACGCGCATTTAATGCGAAAACGAAAGTCAGAAACTCGAGTTGTCACACAAGCTACTTTTCCAAGATTGATTTGAGGTCAGGCTATCATCAGTTAAAGGTTAAAGATGAAGATGTGCACAAGACTGCATTTAGAACTCGTTATGGTCATTACGAGTTCTAGTGATGCCTTTTGGGCTCACTAATGCACCTGCCGCATTCATGGATCTCATGAATCGCGTCTGCAAGCCTTATTTGGATAAATTTGTCATTGTCTTCATCGATGACATCCTCATTTACTCGAAGAACCAAGCTGACCATGAGAAGCATCTCCGTTGCATTCTGAATCTGCTTCATCAAGAAAAGCTCTATGCCAAATTCTCAAAGTGTGAGTTCTGGCTTCGTAAAGTCCAATTCCTTGGACATGTTGTTAGTGAGCGTGGTATCCAAGTAGATCCCGCTAAGATTGAAGATATCATGAACTGGCAAGAGCCAAAGACGCCTACGGAGATTCGCAGTTTCCTAGGATTGGCAGGATACTACAGACGCTTTATTGAAAACTTCTCAAGAACTGCAGCACCCCTGACTCTTCTCACTCGCAAGAATAGCAAGTTTAATTGGGGGCCTAAGCAGCAAGAATCCTTCGATATTTTGAAGCAGAAGTTGAGCAACGCTCCAGTGCTAACATTACCTGAAGGAATTGAAGAGTTTGTAGTATATTGTGATGCATCACACACCAGGATGGGGTGTGTGCTTATGCAAAAAGGCAAGGTCATTGCCTATGCTTCACGCCAGTTAAAGGTGCACGAGAAGAACTACACCACCCATGACTTGGAGATGGGTGCCGTTGTATTTGCACTAAAGCTTTGGAGGCATTACCTGTATGGAACTAAGTGTGTGATCTATTCTGATCACAAAAGCCTTCAGCATCTGTTCAATCAGAAGGATTTAAATATGAGGCAGCGACGTTGGATGGAAACTTTGAATGATTATGACTGCGAAATAAGATACCATCCGGGCAAGGCCAATGTAGTCGCAGATGCCTTGAGTAGAAAGGAAAAAGTAAAGCCGATAAGAATCAATGCCAAGAGCATTGAGATCAAGAATAGTTTGAATGAAAGGTTGTTAGCTGCGTAGAAGGAGGCTATTTTGGAAGCTAACTATCCTGATGAAAAGCTAGGAGTAACTGAAGAACAGTTATCCTATGGTAAGGACGGAATCCTAAGGTTAAATGGACGTATATGGGTTCCAGTTTTTGGAGGACTTCGGGACGTCATCCTCTAGGAAGCCCACAGTTCCAAATATTCCGTTCATCCTGGATCTGATAAGATGTACCAGGATCTAAAGGCAAACTATTGGTGGATAGGATTGAAGAAGTCTATAGCTGACTATGTAGCTAAATGTTTGACGTGTACGCAAGTCAAAGCTGAACATCAAAAGCCGTCAGGCTTGCTGCAACAGCCTGAAATTCCCACTTGGAAATGGGAAATGGTGACGATGGATTTCATCACCAAGTTGCCTAAGACAAAGAAAGGAAATGATACTATATGGGTGATAGTAGATAGACTGACTAAGTCAGCACATTTCTTACCCATTAAGGAAACTTATAGTTCTAACATGTTAGCCCAACTATATGGTGATAAGATTGTATCTCTGCATGGAGTACCGGTGGCTATTATCTCTGACAGAGATACCAGATACACGTCACACTTTTGGAAAAGTTTCCAACAGTCTTTGGGCACGCGCTTAAACTTCAGTACGGCTTACCATCCTCAAACGGATGGGCAGAGCGAGCGTACCATTCAAAACCTGGAAGACATGCTTCGTGCATGTGTGATTGATTTAGGTGGTAGTTGGGATAAGCATCTACCCTTGGTTGAGTTCTCCTATAATAACAGCTACCATACCAGCATTCAGGCCGCGCCTTTTGAAGCATTATATGGTAGAAAATGCAGAACGCCTATTTGTTGGGCAGAAGTAGGAGAAGCTCAGTTATCAGGTCCTGACCTAGTCTTTGAAACGAGGGACAAGATTGTCCAGATTTGTGACCACCTGAAAGCTGCCAGGGATAGGCAGAAAAGCTATGCGGATAAAAGACGAAAACCTTTCAAGTTTGAGGTTGGTGATAAAGTCCTGCTTAAGGTATCACCCTGGAAAGGGGTGATGCGATTTGGTAAGAAAAGGTATGTTAAGCCCAAGGTATATAGGACCATTCGAGGTCATCGAATGTGTTGGATCAGTGGCTTATAAGTTAAACTTACCAGAAGAGCTCAGTGGTATTCACAATGTATTCCACATCTGCAATCTGAAGAAATGTCTAGCTGATGAATCACTAGTCATACCACACACGGATGTGCACATAGATGAGAGTTGAAATTTGTGGAAAAACCTGTGTCAATTGAGGATCAACAGGTAAAGAAGCTTCAAAGGAAGCATGTGCCTATTGTCAAGGTAAAATGGGATGCCCGTAGAGGCCCCGAATATACGTGGGGGTTAGAGTCCACCATGAAGAAAAAATACCCTCACTTGTTCTAGAAAATCTCGAGATCGAGATTTCTTTTAAGGGGGTGAGGATGTAACCCCTCGAAAATTCATGTCCAATAATGTATTGACCCGTGTCGTAAGCTTTGAACGTGTGAAAGAATACTTTAGAGGGGCTAAAGTTGACAAACAAGGAAACTATGTGAATATCAGGGTCCAAAGTGTCAACAATGGATAAATATATTTTAAAATAGCCCTACAAGATGTTTATACCTTCAAACGAATAAATCATGGATCATACGAAGCTAAAAATGAAAGAAAGTGAGAGATTACAAACTACAGGGGTTAAATGTGTCAACATGTTTAAAATATACCTCTTAGTGACCTTTTAGCAAACCCGAAGCTTTGTAACGATAAATTATGCTCACAAGATTGTGTGATAAAAATTTCATGAAGTTTCGTTAACGTATGAGAAAGTTATGATGAAATTCGTATACGAGGGGTTAAAAGCGTCAACATTGAATTCTACGGCCTTATGGGTGACCACAAAGTTAAACAAGGACTTAACCAAGTTTATATAAGTCATAAAGCCCTTAAAAGTAAGGTTAGAAGGCTGAAAATGCAAAATGGAAGCTTAAAACCACGTTACAAAGGACCAGGGGCTGAAATGTAAATATGTGAAACTTGTTTGGCTGGTTATGGGAGGCCAGGCGGCCCGCGTAAGAAACCCTTAAGGGTTTACGCGGCCCGCGAGAACAGTATAACGTCAGAAAACATGCACAGATGCCAGTTCAGGTCTGTAACCGACTTAAAATGGTTGTTTTCTTATACTAGAGATCTCTCCAATGGTTTTACATGCAATAGGGGCACTTGTACTGATCTTATAACATCTGTAGACCTCTTTGGCATGATCCTAAGTGATCAAAATGCATATATAAGGCCATCCAAGTTGTAACAATTCTCAGTTGCACTTGCAAACATTCACAACTTCTTTTCTGGAGCTCTCTGGTCATCAAGCAAGCTTCCTAGTGGTCTCTAGTCATAATTAGGACTCTTGTAAGTATACTTAACCCTTCCTAATTCAGTTTAGCTTAGTTAATTAGCTAAAAGTCAAACCGTCGTAATTAAGGTTTGACTTCGAGATTACTCATAATTTATTCAGTCAAATCTCGAATTAAAAATACCTATGAGTGAGTAATTATGTGGGTAATAAACCCTTAAAAGGATATTCTCAGATTCCTACTCTAACTAGGTCAATTGTCGGGTCAAAGCTTACTTTAAGAAGTTAACAGAATGCTTATTTTCAAACTAATGCATAATTAGCAATGTAGGATCCATGCAACCTGTTTTATCATTAATATAACTTGGTAAATAATGTAAGAACATGTCTAAACATGTTAACCCCGACAATTTTCAGTTTAGGCTCGGTTTGGAACCGAAAGTCGCATAGTTTGACTTATGCTTTGACTTTCAGTTCTGACCCGTTTAAGCCAAATTTAGGATTGCCTTAGAGCTTCTTTTGGACCTATTTATATGTTAGTATAACCCTATGTAATTATACAACTTGGTTCATTAGATATCCGAATCATATGCATGTTTCCGCTAATTGCCTAACTGTTGACTATTATGCCCTTGTCACCTTAAAATGAGATTTTTGAAAAAGTAAAAGAGTAGGAACATTTGCTACTGAGTTGTAAACTTGTACCCAAAATTTGACATCAGTTTGAGGTCTAGATTTAGAGTTATGCTCATTAGCGTAATTAGAAGCCTTTTTAGTAAATAAATGATGTAATTAGCATATAGCCTATCTAAACCCAAATTTTAATATCAAAATTTTTACCTACTGATATAAAATAATATTTTTTGATTTTTGGAGATTTTTATTTATTTTTAGGCAGAGCATAACTTAGAGTTTTAAGCTTATTTCGGTTATTGCCGGTTTTGCCCTTTTGGGCTATAAAATGAGTTTTATAAATTCTTTTGACCTCAAACCTTTTTCTACTGATTTGTTATGTTAAATAAATTATTTTGAGCCTTCTGGAATATTAAAAATATCAGCTTTCTATACAAAACCCGGAAATGACTCCAAATCGCCTTTTTAAGCATTTTTACGACATAGTATGCATCAAAACTAGTTTATATATATAAGGGTTGATACCTACTGATGTATTCAGTAATTTTTTATATTATAACAGTAAACAAAAGTTTTAAACTCAGATTTCCAGTTTTGACCTTTTAGGCTTATGTGAAATTACCAAAATGCCCCTTCGGTGCATAATATGGTTATAATTAATAAATTTCACATATATATGATACCTTACTGTTATAACTTATTAAATTAAGTATATTTACTAAATAAATCAGACCTGTAACTCAGATTACAATTAAACTCTTTTATACCCTTTAAAATGACCAAAATGCCCTTATGAGGCATAGTTTGCGTTTAAAATCATTTTGGGCATAATAGAAGATATCTTACTAATATCACAACATATTTAGTGCATATTAACTCAGGGAACTTGTATATGATTCATGTGGTTACTCGTTACGCACTTTCACGTTCGGATCGGCTTATGTAACTAGTTTACATATAATAGCCGAAACGGGTCAAACCATATCATTATTGTCTCAAAATCCAGAATGTGATTAAGTTAGCCATATTAAACAAGCATGCAAGCTTGTCGGGTCAAAACCACGTTCTAATCCGGTCTTCGCCTTCCATGCGATTGAACCGTATTCTTTCTTTATAACTAACCGGTCCAAGCTTAGGCTAAATTAAAGACCCGTTAGGGTTCTAATAGGTTATTATAAACCTTCGTTCCAGAATAGGAGATCCAGTAAAAGCTATTTGCACTTGCTTATTGTGACTATACTTGCTCAGGTAAATACTTTTAACTTATTTTTCCTATACGGGCTTGGGGTACGGTATATAAAATACCGCTTGGTCGAGCATTGAATCTTTAATCAAATGTTGGTTAAATCATTGAAATGACCTGTTAAAATTTTTTTGTTTGCTTAAAGCCTTTGGGGGGTTAATGACCATGTCCCGGATATCCTTGGCATCATTTTACGAAATGGCCACGACCTAAGCATACGGGTGTAGGTGTACACCCGTTGTGCATAAATATGAAGGTATAACCGCCAGTTTCGGGGGAAACTGCTGCGGGACTATACCATGTGATGTGTCTATTGATCTTTAACCCGGTGTAGACCCTGGCTACTGGACGCATAAGAAACATGTAAATATTTTACAAGTTTATATTCAAATAATTATCCCAAGTTATAAAAATCTTTTTATGCCATGAGCATTTAAATCAATTTTAAACCTTTTCAAAATGAGTCAATTTTAAACTTAAAATTACAATATTTATTCGGTTGAAATAAATCCATCTTTTTGCTTCCGCTGTGCATTTTAAATTTGTGTTGTTTGACTATGATGATATCAACTACGTCACGATACTCCCCACCGGGTCCACTGGTGACACGTGGAAAATAGGGGTGTGACAACTCTTCAGACTGTTTGTATGTTTTGATGGTCTTAAAAAAGGGTTTCTAGCTGGATGCAGGAAGGTGTTGTGCTTAGATGGGTGTTTTCTAAAGACCTTTCTTGGAGGAATGTTGTTAACTGCTGTTGGGAGGGATGCTAATGACCAAATGTATCATGTGGCTTGGGCAGTCGTTGAAGGAGAAAACAATGACAGTTGGGAATGGTTCATGCATGAGCTATTGCTATGTTTGGAAGTAAATGATGCTGGGTGATGCGTGTGTGGTGTGATATATTTTTATGTATATTTTTAGCCCTTTTTAACAACTTTGGTCAAGTTTTAAATTTGTAAAACATGATATTTACTAACACCAAATACACATATGGGCAAGTGCACCCATCATGAGCGTAGTATAGTGTTGGTAAGATACCGAGGTCGTCCAAGGACACAATAGCTTTTAATACCGGTTTATCCTCAACGTCTAATCAAATAAAAAATTTAGGAAAAAGGTTTTAACTAGAAAATAAAAAAAAAAAACTAAAATGCTGAGAATAAAAATAAAATAAATAAAAACAGATAGACAAGATCAATCACTTGGATCCGACTCGCCTTTATTGTAACCTTTGATTATTTCCGCACTTTTGCACTTTTTAAGAGATTATCTTAGTTATTGTAGTAGGCCCCTCTTTTGAAGGTGACGTTACCCTCAACCCAGTAGTTTGAGTCAGCAAGGATACAATACTAAAGGGTCGGATTATTGAAAGAAAATTAATTAAGTTATTAATGCATAATATGGTAGGCCCCTCTTTTGAAGGTGACGTTACTCTCGGCTAAGTAGTTTGAGTCAGCAGGGATACAGTCCTAAGTAGCCGGGTTAAAGTTTTAATAGTAGTTTACATATGAGGGGATCAAAGAGTTTGGACCCCCGCCATCCAATACCATTGGGTATTGAAGAAGGTCCTACTAAATTTGACCCAGGTCCTTGCAGGATCTATACACTGAACAATGACAAGACTCTTACCAAACCATTCCCTTAACCCCCGACCAGGTAGCCAACATATCTTCATATAGACCGTGGAGATATGAATGGTGAAAATCTTTTATTTTATATAGACAGTAAAATAATGCCAAGACTCCACGGACAAATGATAAGGAAGAATCACCTTCAACATATGAAACTAGTTATTAAAGTCATTAATATATAACCAAATAAAAAGTGCGAAAAGATTAAAAATAAAAAGTATTACACTAAATGCTAGTCTTCACTAAGTGATGTAAGAGACTTAGGCAAACATGGCCTTTGATTGTCAAGAACTCTTACGATCAATCTTGGATCCCGAGACGACTCACACACTCTATGATGGATGATGGACGATGGTGGTGGATGATGGTGTTGTGGTGGTGGTGGAGTGTGGGTGAAGTGTGAGAGAGGTGGTGTGCCAAGGGATGATTTGCAAATGAGCCAAGCACCCAAATTTATAGCCTGAACAGAAGCTCGGGCACGGCCCCGTGTCCATCCCTCTTCTCTTTCTTCATTAATTGCAGTTTGTCTGCATTAGTTGACCACGCCCCCGTATCCGCTGGGCACGACCCTGTGTGCAGAAGCGTATCTGTACTATCAAGATTTCCTCAGATTCTGCGAATCTTAGAGTTGACCACGGCCCCGTGTGCACTGGGCACGCCCCCGTGGTGGGTGATAGAAGCTTCTACAACTTTGTCTTTTCTGATAAGACTTGGGCACGCCCCCGTGCTCATTGAGCACGGGGCGTGTTCAGCCTTCTGTTCTCTTGTTTTTGCTTGGGAAGATGCTGTCGATGGGTCGGGCATGCCACATTTGTTCCTTTTCTTGTATTTATGTTAGATTCAGCTGCCTTTTTGCTTCTTTTGTTCATTTGAGCTTATTTAATCCTGAAAATACAAAAGGAAGACAAAAACACACTTTTTCCAACATTAGTACTAAAAAGGGGTTAATTTTATGCCACAATTGATGTAATTTATATGTTGCATTTTATACACATCAAATACCCCCACACTTGAATCTTTGCTTGTCCTCAAGCAAAACTCTTTATAATGTGGCTTTTCACTCCCAAATGGAATGGGTAGAAGAGAAGGTTTTTGGGCTTGTCATAGAGTGTCGGGATTCCAAGATTTTTATTAGGTTTCATTTTTATTTTATTTACAATCATATTCGTCATGATTTATTTAAAACATTACATAAGATAAATTACTTATTTGGGCATAACATGCCTTTTTAAAATTCCATTTATATACAAGTTCACAAACCTCACGGGGGATCACTCAACACTCGGCCGAAGATGTATTTTTGTGAATCAGTCGAGAGCGGCATGGAACTTACTCTTACTATAACCTTGCCAAGCAATCAGTCCTCTTCCTTTTTAACTATATACCTTTGTAAATATCAAGAGGACTTTTGGGGTGAAGGGTTAGGCTTGGGTTAAAGGTAGGTGGTTGGGTTAGTGGTTAGTAGAAAAAGGGCGAAAGGCGTAAAAAGCATCGGTTTTCGTAAGACCTTTTATTTTGATGAAGCATTTCTTTCAAACAAAGTTCTTTTTGACAAACTTGTTTGTTAATTTCTTTTGGCTTCATTATCATTTTTTTTTTTGATAAGGAAGTCATAAGAAAAACCGAGCTTTGTTACTAAAATAAATGGTTTAAAATAAAAAGGTTTTGGTGGGTAAAAGGGTGTTTGTTTTGGGTTAAGAAATGAAAAGATTTAGGCTCAAAGGGGTTAACTAGGGGGATTTTGGGTAGGTGGTAAAAAAAAGAAAAATAATAGTGTAGAAATAAAAAGGGTTAGTCCTATTGCCTCCATCATTTACTTACTAGGGTTTAAGTTGGTAAGGACCGGGAATGTATCGTCGTGGCAAGTTCTAGAGTTGTAAGAAACCAAGCGGCTATTCACACAAGAAACGAAAAATGAGCATTTAGTTTAAAGATATGTATTTGTATGCTCAATAAAGGCTCAAAATTCACTTTTGTGGGAATGGGTTAGTCACCTAAAATGATAAACACACTTTAACCACCTAAAATTGTTCTTTAACGTGCAATTGATAAATGTCTATGAAAATCTCTTAAAAATAAGTTAGTCATCCGTTAGGAGTTTTCTAACCTCACTTAATCAAGGAAAGCAACACGGATAAACACAATGCAACCACCGAGACAAGCATATACTAGATTAAATCACAACCGAGTTCATTTTACAAATCTTGCACATAAATTCACCAAGATAGCAATTTTGGCCTAAACTACTAACTAAGCTAACAAATCATGGCAAGAATTCATAACACCACCATTTAACCCGTTAAGGCCCTTACGCGTAGGAAAGCTTTCTTGATTAACAATAATTACATTTTATTAAACCACTAACCATTTCTAGTATCATGGTGCACACATTTAAACAAGTAAAACTAGTTTAGCAAGTTTAAAGTCTACTAGCATATGATTAATTTAGCTTCATCTTTCAACTATCTCAACTAACCAAATACTAATCATCCAACATAATTACTTATAATCAAGAAATCAACATCAATAAACAAGGTTGCAAACTAATCATCAAAGATTAACTTAGAAAATGCTTCAAAGTGTCATTACAAACATAATCAACATACTAATGGTTATAATGAAGAAAGGGATATAGTGTTTTTGCCCAAAAGTTTACATTAATACATAATAATCAATCTCAATGCTTGAAACATAACAAAATTATGGAAAGACTTAAGAATTCAAACCATAAACAAGTATAAGAATGAGAATCCGGATAGTAATCGAGCTAAACGAGACAATGTGGCTTGAATCCGGGTGAAAGCAGAAGCCTCCGAAGCCTGAAAATTGCCTGAATTGCTCTCCAAAATTCCAGAGTTCCGAACAGAATGCTACTGTCTGTTTTTTTATAACATTTTGCGATCGCTGACGTTTATGTCGTGGTACACGCAAATTTAATCCCAATAACAACTATAGATAGTGGTAAAGGGTATCGAACTCAGGGAGTATGTGGAAAGTGTGTTGATTTAATAGCTTTGCGAATTAACTACAATTAACCTAATTTGCAGAAAATAAAGTTCAATGATTTGGATTGTTGTTTTAGAAAAACTAAATTAATAACTAATTTCAAATAGAAGTTGATTGTTTAACAGATTAGGAGAGCAATAACCATCTTAGGATTCAGTTTCCTTTAACAATTGTGTGAAATTTCAACTAGAAAGAGTTACATAGACATAACTCGTACATACATAATCGAAGTGATAAAAGGGAACAAAGTACTCGGATTTATAAATGCGAGGTTGTTTCCCGATGATCAATTAATCAACAACCAACCCTAACCCTTCCCGTGATATCTCGATTGCCAACGGCACCAAGAACGTACGATCAAGACTAGAAATTGCACTATCGATTAACAAACTACAAACAATTATGCATATACCATGATATTCAAGCAACGCAAGTTATCATTCTAGAAATTTAGAAATAAACACACAAAAGTTCAAGATAAACCTTCACCTAAGATGATCACCGAGAGTTTTAGCCACACATAGCTTGGTGATTCATCATAACAAGTAGTTCAATGTTCATACAAATCGAAATCACAAACCGAATGTTAGAAATTGTTCCAAGCCAAGCAAAATCACCCAAAATCGCCCCTATGCTGTTCTCCAATCGACCAATCATGAGAATACATGAAAAGACATCATAAAACTGCATAAATGATGGCAGTTAAACTTTTCACGCAACCTCCACCGTAACTTACGGCTCCACCGTAAGTTACGGTGGACATAGTTTTGTTACGGTGAGTTTCTTCTGCTTTACGGTGGAATTCAGGCCAAAATCAGGTCCACCGTAAATTACGGTGGGACCGTAATTTACGGTGACAAGCTGATTATTCTTCTTTGTTTCATCTTTTACTCCACACTCGACCCGTTCAACTCCAAACCCTCTAAAGCTGCATTTTTCTTCACTTTAAGCCGCCAAACCGCACCTGAGACATAAGCAACAGTACTTATCTAATTCGAGATAATTACACACTTAAATGAGGGATAAACTTGTCTTTTAACATCATAAAGGGTTGTCCAATGGACCACCCGTCACATCCCCACACTTAACCGTTGCTTGTCCCAAGCAACTCATCAAATCAATTTCTCAACAAGTGATCAATGTAAATCAAGCAAAAACAAGCAATCCTTTTACTAACCCCTTTTTAACACCCAACTAATGCACCCCTCACTATGTCTCTCCTCTCGGTTACAAGTAAGCACTAGCAATATGAGCTAGACACGCAAAGGCTAACGAGTGATTGCACAAGTATAAGCTTGTACCTAAATCGATCCTTCTCCTAACAAGTGCCAAACATGAATGCAAATCAAAGGGACTTTCAAGGTTGTAACGTGGCTAGGTGTATGGGTAAGAAATGGAATATATGAAGTAGCGAAAATTTAACCCGGTCTTTTTATAACACGAATAAGCAAACTAATAACTACCAAACTAAACTACTAAGTACAAGACAACTAAGCATCCTTTCTTTTCATTTTTTCATTTCTTTTTTTTTTCAAGCAACAACCATTCAATAAAGCATCAACATATCTACATCATATTACTACAACTACTACTACTAACACTAAAAGACCGGGTCAAATTTGGGTAAATTTTTAAGTAAGTAGCTAGGGGTAACAAACGATAAGCTTTTAGGCACAAAATTGGCAACTAAATGTCCAAACCCCCGCCCCTCTCGCAACCATGCTCATATATATAACTTATGAGGTCCAACCCCCCAAATCCCACACTCACACACACTAAAGACGAGGCTACCTAGATGCCCTTATCCTTTTCGCATTCATGTCTAACTAAGGACTCAAACCGCATTCAAGCACAAGTTCTAATGTACCCCCACCCGTAGCCACTCTCATCAAAGATAAGCATTATTTATATACAAATGTGGCTTCAACTCTCACCAAGAATGAAAGGGTATCAAGGGTTGCCGGTGCACCGTTTGGGGTTAATCTAGGGTGTTCAAATTCTCACAATATTTCGCTTGATCTAAAATTTTTTAAAATCTCCAAAAATTTCCCCCCCATCCCCACACTTGGGATACATTGACCCCAATATATGGTTTTAGGAGGCTTTGATCACTAACATTCATTCAACCTCAACAAAAGCTCTTCAACTCAAACCCCAAATTTCTTTTTGGATTTTTTCATTTTATGATTTTTTTTTACTTTTTTTTTAAACACATGACACCACCAACAAGCACCATCCCGAACTCATCATAACAATCATACACCACCCAACCGCCCAACCATAAACAAAACAAAACAAGCTAACACATATGCACAAAATATACAAAGGGAAAACACAACCTGACTAATAATAGCGCGGTCCCGACGGTCCAAAGATGGAAGACATCATGTTGTTCCATTCTCCAAACGCAAATGAGCCGCTACTACTCCCTCCTTGTTGTTGTTGGGCTCCCTCTTGCTGCCTCGGATCAATCCATTATGAGTGGTGAAGCTGTGGAGTCGGATATGACACACTCCCATCATAAGGTGGGAGCGAGGCATAGTCCACATGTTGTGGATCCACAACCACTGGCCTCCCGTCATGCCAATCTGCATGCATCCTTCTCTCTTGATCATCGTGATACCGATTATTCATTTCCACCTCTTGGGAATACGCAAAGGTGCGATTCCACGCCTCACTACGATCAAAGTTTTGTTTCAAGGATCGCTCTATGTTTGCACTCATCATGGTATTTTGATCATATAACGTCCGCTCCGGACCCGACCAAGTTTCAAAAACGGAAGCCGGAGGACATTGATTTGCTATCACCTCTTGCATGGTACCTTCATAAGCCCACCCGGGCACATAAGATCGCTCCGTATAGTCGTAGAAAGCACCACCATAACCTCTACCATAACCCACTTGACTTACATTTTCCCCACCATGCGGCTCGTCCGCATAGTCCTCGTCACCACTTGGAACTACTTCTTCATCACTTTCCGGCTCGTCCGGCTCACCCGGCAAAAGATCTCATGCACCCAACTTTAGTGCTCTCCACCTTTGTCCTTCCGACTTAAGCTTATGATACCGCTCCGATTGTGTATACGTCCAACAATTCCCCAACTTATCCAACGTAAAAGGCTGATGCCTTTTTGTTGCTCCTCGATCTTCAGATGTTATTGCCTTTTGTTGTTTCATCAACCCCGTGATTATTCGACAATACGGGATGATATCTCTTCCATACTTATTCCGGCAAATCCATAAGTGGTTCATGATCAGATAGCGTATCGGAAAACGCGGAGACCCATGCATTAGTGAATAGAGGACAGGTACCTCCGGGAACCTCACCTGCTCCTTGTCCCCCCTTCGTGGAATAACATTGAGAACACAGATTGCTAGCAACAATTTAGCTTCTATTTTTAAGTTCTTCCGGTATAGAATACCACTGTATTTACCGGGTAAAAACAGTGCTGCCAACATATCATTCCATCGAACATGTTTCTTCGGTTTAACCAGGAGGTCATCAAGAGTCGGTATCATGTAATCACGGGCTGGAAGATTGTCATATTTCCCAAGCTTCTTCAACGTGTCAAACGACATCTCCACCGGAATTCCATTCACAATACCCGTTAGCTTCATTTGTGATGGCCTTTCGTATGTGTTGCATTTGAGAGTAGCCATCCATTCTTGTCAAACACTAAGTGCAGACTCCCAACCTAGAGCCCGGAACTTGTCAAACACCCCGAACTGACCAAACTCAACTTCTCGAACGTCCCTCTCACATATAAAAGCCGCTGCTTTATTCTTCAACTTATTCATACGGTCATGATAGAGTGTTGGTTGTCACTCCTCTGGTTGCTCATCCAATGGTCCCGAATCCCATATCGGCTTTTCAGTCGGGTCCAACTCCGTCTCTTCCTCACTTTCACTTTCACCCACTCGGCCCAAATATTGTCTCTTTCTCGGTTGTTGTTCCGGCTGTTTACCCTTTCCCTTTGATGATGAAGACGAACTAGATCCCGCTTTTTCTTTCGTCTTAACCATTTTCCTAAACACATTAGAGCAAACAACACTACCAAACGAAACAAAATTAGACTCTTTTCTCCAAAATATCCCCACATTTGCTTGTTACTATGGTTGTAGATGTTAGTGAACTACAAGTTTATAAATTTTTCAAAAATTTTGGCATGGTGTCTCTACAATGTAAAGATCCCCAAAAGTTCACTACTTTACTAACAATCCTACATCTACACACCATAACCATGTTCAAGAGCAAGTAACAAGTCAAAACTATACACAAGCAAGTGGGTATAACCAAATAACACTATTAACCTTCATTTTCACAATGTATCAACAAAACATAGTAAATAAACTTCCATACCTTGTTTGAAGATGTAAGAAACACAAATGAGGCAAAAACTTCAAAAAGCCCCAAAATTTCGAAACTAGGGTTTGAAGTTTGGACCCAAAAACTGCGTTTTCTTGTAAATATCTTGGCAAAATCAGAAACTACGTGAAAAATTAGTCAAGATAGACTCCGATTTCACTTAGTTTGGACAAGAATTGAGAAGGTTATGGAGAATTGAAGGTTGGAGAAGAAGATGGATTTTGTGGGTCTTGCTTGAAAGAGATAGATGATAGTGATAGAAAAGAGAAGTGCAAGAGAATGAATGGCTGGGGTAAACTTCACGTGATCTGATGTTATTAATTTAATTTTTTTTTTATGTGCGGAACCCAAACGACGGATATGATTTTCAGGCGTACCGTAAATTACGGTCAGACCGTAAATTACGGTGAAACCTGAACAAAAATTTCTACCGTAAAACAGTAGAGATACACCGTAAAGGCCAAACACTTTTTATCTCCACCGTAAATTACGGTAAGACCGTAATTTACGGTGATATCTGGGAGTTCCTGTTTCGCTTAAAATGTGATTTTTATCCATAAAATTTTTATATTTTTCAAGTTTTTTCAATTTTTTATGTTTTTAAAATTTTTCAAAAATGTGTAAAAATCACCCTACCCCCTCAAAAGTCCCGTGTTGTCCTCAACACAATGTTAGAACAATTCGTGACCCGAATATCCCCACACTTTTTTCAAACACGGATTTCAAGGAGATACGGTAATTGTGCAAACTATACAAAACAAAACAAAACACTACTATTTACACTACCAAACCTGGGCCTCTCATGGTTGTTCCTCATCGACCGGGCGCAAGATGTAGCCCGCTTTATCAAGCTCCAAGTTGTTGATGTCGTTCCCCTCCAAGTATGGCTTCAACCGGTGACCGTTCACCATTTGTTGTTTCAATGTTTGCTCGTCTTGGATGTCTACGTCACCAAACCTTCCAACTCTCCGAACGACATACGGGCCCATCCATTTGCTTTTAAGCTTGCCCGCGAACATCTTGTGTCTTGAGTTATACAACCAAACTTTTTGACCCACTTCAAATGTTTTCTTTCGCAATTTTGCATCATGCACCTTTTTGAGTTTATCTTTGTAAGCCGATGCACATTCATACGCCTCGTCCCGAATCTCTTCTATTTCGCTTAATTGCAACTTTCTCAACTTTCCCGCCTCGTCATAATCTGCGTTTACCGTCTTAATTGCCCAATGTGCCCGATGCGCTAGCTCCATTGGCAAGTGACAACCCTTTCCATACACCATCCGGTAAGGCGTTGTGCCAATGGGAGTCTTGTAGGCCATCCGGTATGCCCACAATGCATCGTCTAACTTACTCGACCAATCCTTCTTATCCGTTCTAACCGTCTTCATGAGAATTTCTTTGATTTGACGGTTGGACACTTCGACTTGTCCACTTGTTTGCGGATGGTAAGGTGTAGCAATTCGGCGATTCACGCTATACCTCTTCAATAATTTCCCAAAGTTGAAGTTCTTGAAATGCGAACCACCATCACTTATAATAACCCGCGGGATGCCAAAACGAGAGAAAATGTTGGATTGAACAAATTTACAAACGACCGAATGGTCGTTTGTTCGTGTTGCAATAGCTTCAATCCACTTCGAGACGTAATCCACCGCTACCAAAATGTATAGAAAGCCATTCGAATTCGGAAAAGGACCCATAAAGTCTATACCCCATACATCAAATATCCCGACAACCAAGATTTGTTGTAATGGCATCTCATCCCTCTTCGATATACTTCCCATTTTTTGACAATTTATGCAATTTCTAGCGAACTCACATGCATCTTTGAAAATTGTGGGCCAATAAAACCCACATGAAAGAACCCGATAGCCTGTTTTGTGCCCACTAAAATGACCCCCACATGCAGACGAATGAGCATGGGTCAAAATTTCCAACACTTCTGTCTCGGGCACACACCTTCGTATAACTTGATCCGGTCCAATCTTGAAGAGATCCGGTTCATCCCAAATATATTGTTTAACTTGAACCATAAATTGTTGTCGGCGCTTCTTGGTCCAATGACTTGGGATGGCACCCGTGGCTAAATAGTTAACATAGTGAGCATACCACGGTGCGACAAAGGTGGAAACGGCTAGGAGTTGCTCATCGGGAAAACTTTCATTGATTTCACTAACATCATCGATCCCTTCCACCGGAATCCGAGACAAGTGATCCGCCACTACATTCTCACTTCCCTTTTTGTCTCGGATTTCTAGATCAAACTCTTGTAGCAATAATACCCACCGAATCAAACGAGGCTTCGCGTCCTTTTTCTCCATCAAATATTGGACCGCACTATGATCCGAATAAACCACCACCTTGCTCCCCCAAACATACGAGCGAAACTTATCCAAAGCATACACCACCGCTAATAGTTCCTTCTCGGTTGTGGTGTAATTAAGTTGTGCTTCGGATAAAGTCTTGCTCGCGTAGTAAATCACCACCGGCTTTCTATCAACCCGTTGACCCAAAACTGCACCAATAGTGGTGTCGCTTGCATCACACATTATCTCGAACGGCTTCGACCAATCCGGTGGTTGCAAGATAGGAGCTTTGACCAAATGTTCCTTCAAAACAGTGAACGCTTGCATACACTCGTTAGTAAAATCAAATGGGACATCTTTTAATAACAAGTTGCATAAGGGTTTGGTGATAACACTAAAACCCTTAATGAAATGTCTATAAAAACCCGCGTGTCCCAAAAATGACCTTAGACCCTTAACATTTTTCGGAGGTGGCAAAGATGATATTACCCGTATTTTTGCCTTATCCACCTCCATCCCCCTTTCAGAAATTACATGACCCAACACAATGCCCTCTTGCACCATGAAATGACTTTTCTCCCAACTTAGCACTAAGTTTTTCTCAACGCATCTTTTTAACACTTTTTGTAATTCGTTGAGACAAGCATCAAAACTAGTGCCAAAAATGGAGAAGTCATCCATAAATACTTCAAGCGACTCTCCAACCAGGTCCGAGAATATACTCATCATACATTGTTGGAAAGTTGCCGGAGCATTGCACAAGCCAAATGGCATCCGCCGAAAGGCAAAGGTGCCATATGGACAAGTGAAGGTGGTCTTGTGTTAGTCATCCGGGTGTATTGCGATTTGATTGTAACCCGAATACCCATCCAAAAAACAGTAGTATTTTTGACCCAATAATTTTTCAATAATTCGATCAATGAATGGTAGCGGGAAATGATCCTTAGAAGTGGCGGCATTCAAATTCCGGTAGTCAATACATACACGCCACCCGGTAACCGGTCGGGTGGCAATTTGTTCACCACTTTCATCTTTGACTACTTGAATGCCGGTCTTCTTAGGCACAACTTGGGTGGGACTCACCCAAGCACTATCCGAAATCGGATAGATGATTCCCGCATCCAACCATTTAATTACCTCTTTTTTAACTACCTCCCGTAGGTTCGGATTCAATCGCCTTTGAGCTTCTCATGTCGGCTTTGCATCTTTGGTGGTAATGATCTTATGCATGACAATGGATGGACTAATTCCTTTGAGATCGGCAATCGTCCATCCGATAGCTCCCTTGTTTTCTTTCAAAACTTCCAACAACGCTTGCTCTTGTGCCAACTCCAAATTAGAGGAAATAATGACCGGTAAGGTGTCATTATCCCCTAAAAACGCATACTTCAAGTGGCTCGGCAAGTCTTTAAGTTCCAACTTTGGCGGTTCCACTAACGACGGTTTAGTACCCGAATCTATCTCCGCCGATAAACCTTCAAATTGATGAGTCCATGGTGGTCTACCTTCTTTCAAAGCCATTGCATCTTGCTTTTCCTCTTCAACCCGGAGTGCATAAGCATGTATCTGTTTAGAAAAATCACACAGGCAAACATCCAAACCATCCTCCTCATACTCATGCGGGTTGCATCCGTCAACTATATCTGCCATGAAACACTCATCAACACCGTTAGCATAAGAATTGTTAGTAAAAACATTCAAACGCATTTTTCGATTCCCAAAAGTCATGTCGACCGTACCAAATCTACAATCGATCACGGCATGTGCGGTGCTCAAAAATGGCCGACCCAAAATTACGTTTTGTTGTTGTTTTGGGTCCGTGGACGAGTAGTCCAAGACTACAAAGTCGACCAGGTAATAAAACTCGTCAATTTTTACGATTACATTTTGAACCATACCCCGAGGTAGCTTATGAGATAAATCGGCCAAAACAACCGTTGTCTCCACCCTTGCTAACGGACAAAAATCATATTGGTCATATAAGCCCCCCGGTAAAATGCTCACCCCGGCTCCAAGATCTAGCAACGCCTTAGCCATTTGAAAATTACCAACTTGTATGTTAATCAATGGCGTGCCCGGATCTTGGAGCTTAGGAGGAAGCTCCCCATTTAAAACTGCACTTACTTGCCCGGTTAAATCGACCCGCTTAGGCACTTTCTTCTTGTTTTGCCTTTTTTGTGTACATAACTCTTTTAAAAATTTGGCATAGGCGGGTACTTGTTTTATTGCATCAAGAAGTGGGAGGTTAATTTTAACTTGTTTAAACATGTCCCACATTTCTTCTTTTTGGGGACCTCTCGATGCAATAAAATTTTTCTTTCCCGGGTCAAGTAAAGCCGACGGAAAAGGGACTTGACTCGGTTCACCCTCAACTTTTTCACTCTTTTCAGTTTTACCCAAACCCGGTTTGTTAACATTTAATTCTTTTGGTTTTACCGGTGAAACATCATCATCACTATCATTACCCGTGATGTCCTCAACTACCCTCTCAACCAATTCGGGTGACAAATTGGCTTTAAACTCTTTTCCACTTCTTAAAACACTAACATGATGAACATTAACATTACCTCGTGACGTACCATGCGATGGGTTTACCTTAGTGTCGCTAGGAAGTTGACCCTTGTTTTTCTTCAATTCAGCCACGTCGGTTGCTAGTTGACCCATTTAGGTTGTTAGTGATTGGATGCTTTTGTCACGAACCTCATCCTTTTGCATTCGAACTTCATCAAGTTGGTTCCGTTTTTGCATCTCCATTTGCATGCTTTTTAGCATCTCCATCATCTCGTTTCCACCCGAAGACCCCCCTTGTTCTTGACCCGTTTGATATTGTTTTTGATAGCCTTGGTTGTTCCCGCCTCGGTATCCACCTTGGTTATTGTAAGGTTGGCGTGAACCAAACTTACCTTGGCTACCTTGAAAGGTTGGGTTAGCTTGATTTGAAGGGTTCCCATACCGAAAGTTTGGGTGGTTCCTCAACCCGGGGTGGTAAGTATTGGAGTTCATGTTGTTGTAGTTTCTACCACCCCCTCCTTGACCTTGAACCGCATGGACTTCTTCATATTGCCCTTCCACAATCCCTTGGCAATTTTCAGCCGCATGACCTATTTCATTACACAAAGCACAAACATCATAAATTTGGTTAGTAGTTTGAACATTACCATCATCTATGGCGTGCACTTGAGGTCGGGCAATGGCCGGTCATGCTCTCCTTGATGCTTGAGCTTTCCTCTTTGATGTAGTTGCCATGCTTTCCAAAAACTCCCAATCATCGTTCTCATAATTTGTACCAAAAGTCCCACCGGTAATGGACATTAAATCACGAGCATCTTCGGCACTCAACCCCTCGTGGAAGGCATTCATCAACTCCCACAATTCAATTCCATGGTGAGGGCAATTCTTTATCATCATATTGAATCGTTCAAATGCCTCATGAAACATCTCACCATGTTGTTGTTGGAAGCTTCTCAACCCCTTTCTTGCATCGTTGGTCTTTTGGGCGGTGTAAAACTCATCCAAGAAAGTTTGTTGCATCTCCCCCCATGTATATATGGATGCCGAAGGTAATGTGTAGAACCATTTCTTCGCCTTATCTTCCAAAGAAAATTGGAACAATACCAATTTAATATCGTCAGCCGAGAACCCTTGACTCCCAAGAGTGTTACAAATCGAGTCATAAGCCTCCAAATGAAAGTAAGGCTCCTCCGTTGCTAACCCCTTATATTTTGGTAAACTTTGCAAAGAATTGGTCCTCACTTCAAATGTCCCCCCTTGATCATTGTGAGGAATGACTACCGGTGAAGGGTTTTGAGCGATTACCGGCCTAAAATGCGCTTCGATGCCCCTCACATTTTCTCTAAGATGCTTCCTTGGTACACCGAACATACCTCTTGGAGGAATAGGACCCATTGGCCTTGATACTTGCCCTTGTGGTGCAATTGGTTGTTGAAACTGTTGTTGTCGCATCAGTGGGCGTTGAGGTGGTCTTTGAAATTGTGGTTGTACATTTTGCGGCCGGACTTGTTGCAATGGGATAGGATGTTGCATTGGTGGCCCTTGTGGTCTTGGCCGAATGTGTTGTGGTATGAGTTGTTGTTGTTGTGGCATTCCACCGACACTTGCCATCCCTTGAGATTGACTTTGCACATATCCAAATTCTCCTTGATCGCCATAACCCCCGTAAGCATACCCATCTTCATCATAACCCTCAAACTCCTCAAATCCTTCATCATACCCATCTCCTTGAATTCCCAACGATTGCCCAAATGGAAGGGTTGAATATTGAAAACCCGCTTGGTTCGATGGTCTGAATGTTGAAGTATCATGGACAATGGTTGAAATTGGTGCTATGGTATGGCTTGAATATGACGGACCCGCACCCGGGAAGAAATGGGATAATGGCGGTATAGTAGTGGAAGGGTTAAAGGTAATGGTTGGTTCTTCTTGAGTAGTAATGGGTTGTGTGGTGTTGGTTGGTGTAGTGTCATGAGGTGGAGTAGGAATTGTAGTGGAGTTTGGTATGGTTGTGTTTGGTGATGGTTGTGTTGAAGTAGGTATAAATGATGAGGTCGTTTGACCCGTTGTAGGTGGAATTTGTGAATCAGCCATGATGTTTCTTGGTGTAATTGGTGAAGTGGGTGAACCAATGATTCTATTTTCTCGTAGTAAAACCCTGGTTTGCCTTAGCGTTCTTTCGATTTCCGGATCAAATGACAATGGTGACGCTTTGTGAGAGCCTCTAGTATGCATGCACCTGTAGAACCTGCACACTAAACACACCAGTGTAAACCCGAAAATAACAAAGCAAAACTAACAAACTGACACACGTTGCGCACTACTCCCCGGTAACGGCGCCAAAATTTGACGTTTATGTCGTGGTACACCTAAATTTAATCCCAATAACAACTATAGATAGTGGTAAAGGGTATCGAACTCAGGGAGTATGTGGAAAGTGTGTTGATTTAATAGCTTTGCGAATTAACTACAATTAACCTAATTTGCAGAAAATAAAGTTCAATGATTTGGATTGTTGTTTTAGAAAAACTAAATTAATAACTAATTTCAAATAGAAGTTGATTGTTTAACAGATTAGGAGAGCAATGACCATCTTAGGATTCAGTTTCCTTTAACAATTGTGTGAAATTTCAACTAGAAAGAGTTACATAGACATAACACGTACATACATAATCGAAGTGATAAAAGGGAACAAAGTACTCGGATTTATAAATGCGAGGTTGTTTCCCGATGATCAATTAATCAACAACCAACCCTAACCCTTCCTGTGATATCTCGATTGCCAACGGCACCAAGAACGTACGATCAAGACTAGAAATTGCACTATCGATTAACAAACTACAAACAATTATGCATATACCATGATATTCAAGCAACGCAAGTTATCATTCTAGAAATTCATAAATAAACACATAAAAGTTCAAGATAAACCTTCACCTAAGATGATCACCGAGAGTTTTAGCCACACATAGCTTGGTGATTCATCATAACAAGTAGTTCAATGTTCATACAAATCGAAATCACAAACCGAATGTTAGAAATTGTTCCAAGCCAAGCAAAATCACCCAAAATCACCCCTATGCTGTTCTCCAATCGACCAATCATGAGAATACATGAAAAGACATCATAAAACTGCATAAATGATGGCAGTTACACTTTTCACGCAGCCTCCACCGTAACTTACGGCTCCACCGTAAGTTACGGTGGACATAGTTTTGTTGCGGTGAGTTTCTTCTGCTTTACGGTGGAATTCAGGCCAAAATCAGGTCCACCTAAAATTACGGTGGGACCGTAATTTACGGTGACAAGCTGATTGTTCTTCTTTGTTTCATCTTTTACTCCACACTCGACCCGTTCAACTCCAAACCCTCTAAAGCTGCATTTTTCTTCACTTTAAGCCACCAAACCGCACCTGAGACATAAGCAACAGTAGTTATCTAATTCGAGATAATTACACACTTAAATGAGGGATAAACTTGTCTTTTAACATCATAAAGGGTTGTCCAATGGACCACCCGTCAATCGCACGATCGTGCCAATAAAGTGCACGACCGTTCACTTTTAAATTACGTTGCACCATACTTTTGTGACATCAGCAGAGTTGACTGGTCTTCGAGGTCGCACGACCGTTCCTTGGGACGCACGACCGTTCACTTCCGGAATCATGTTGCACGGACGACTGCACTGGAGGTGCAGTTCCGGGGTTTGGCTGAACATCAGATCCGCACGGGGTGCAATCAGACGCACGCCCGTGCATTACCGGGATAAACTTGAACGCCGAGTCGCACCCTCGTTCACTGCCGGGATGGTCTGCATTTATCGGAGATGCACGATCGTGCATTAGGTCGCACGGCCGTTCCCTTGCCCAGATCCGAATTCTAACAGAATGTACGCAGCTTTGTCGTTTCATCCGGAAAGTCCTCGTTTTCACTATCATCTTGTCTGGTATGCTATTTTAGGCCTGTAAACAAAAGTATACTTGATTAAATATCTGAATGACGGTTTTACGGCCGAAAACGCATAAAATGGGGAAAAAATGGGAGACTAAAATATGTGTAAATTAGCGAATATCAAATCTCCCCACAATTGAACCTTGCTTGTCCTCAAGCAAGCTAAACTAAAATGCAATAAAAGATAGAATCAAACAAGAACGATAATTTACACACTATTTATTGAAACAACTACAAACGGTTAGCCGGTTTTTCGAAAGACAACATCAAATGAATCAAACCAAACAAGCATATGCAAATATATGTAGATAACCTAAAAGCCGTGACTTCACTTTCGATTGACTTCACACAACTCACAATGTTCACACACCTCGGTTTTATTTATGAAACATACATAAAATGTGTATGTGCAAACACTCAATGCCTCGTCAATGAAATGTGTAATATCATAAGCTTGTCATAAGATCTCGTCTCCACCAACTAACATGCGAAAAAGAGTAAATCAAGAGGTCTTTACGAGGTGTAACGTTAGGCTTGGGCGAAGGGTATGGAAATGGATATTTAAAGTGGCGAAATGGTTAAAACTCGGTAGTTACGTTTAACAAGCGCAATACAACAAAACTATACATACAAACGCCTTAAAAAGGGCGACTTATGCGACAACGAGCTCATAAACAATATTTCATCATTTTATCATTCAAAAATGCTCGAATTTCGTCTACTTCACCCTATTTTAGGGTGTTTTATTTTCTGTTTTTTTTTTTTTGCAAACTAATGGATTTATACAATGAATAATAAACTATAATAAGCGCAAGTTAAATGATTACTTTGACCGAGTTTCAACACTAAAAGGTTTAAAACATAAAAAGGCTAAATATGGCTAAGTGGGCGATAATATTGGGTAGACAAAGGTAAACGGGAAGGCTCGACATGGTTAATCCTAAAGGGTAATGTAAGGTTTACGGGAAACACAACACAAAGAACAAGGCTAACAACAAAGGGGTTATCTAAGTGCCTCTATCACTTCTACACAATTCCGCAAGTTCATGGTCTTAACAAGCATGCTAGTGACAAGTTCTAAATTACACATGACATCCGGCTCACTCCTACTCCAAAATGAACAAATATATAACAATTTCAAGGCTCGAATATGCTCACTTAACGGAAGGAATGGGTAAAAGTGTGAAAACTATCATGCAAGTCTTTCTTTGTTTGTCACGCTTTCCAGTTTTCTTTTTCAAAATTTATTTTGCTTGTCGAGTTTTTATCATGTCCAAAGCTCTCTAAAACACAACCAACCGGTTTATTTACTAAAATATATACAAAATACAGATATTTTTGAATGATTTTTTTTCTGATTTTTTTAGAGGACAAACAAAGTTAACAAAGTTAACCCCCTCCCCATACTTGAACTTCGCATTGTCCCCAATGCGAAACCCGAAATATAGAGAAAAAGGATAATAGTACTCCCCTCAAGATGATTTCTGATGAAACGAGACTTCCAAGCTGTATTCCGTGGTGTGCTCCGATCCAAGATATGCTTACCAAAATCTGCAAGTATGTCACAAGGCACAGCAAAACAAAACAGAAGCATAGGGAATATAAACTCAAACAAACCATAATGTACATAAATATAAGTACTAAGTATCCAAACATAGACAAAACAAACTAACTGAAGTGTCTGAAAATAAAAATACATAACCGAGGGTGTTTGAAACAGTAATCAAAATGACCACCCGAAAAATAAAGTACTAAATCATGATAACCACCAAGAAACGACTCCAACAACTACTCGTCGTCATCACCAGCATCATCTCTCGTGAAGGACGGGCCTGCATCTCCATAACCAGGTGGGTTCCAGGGTGGGAACTATGGAGGATGCTGAAAGTAGTCGGGATAAGCATGATGCATCTCCCCGAACAGGTATGAGAACCCAGCTTGCACTCCTTGGTAAAAGTTGTCCTGGTTTGCCCTGATCTGATCCTGAGTAGCCCTAATCTGGTCCTGACTATTCCTAATCTGGTCAATATAAACCCCATGCTGCTCCTGTCTAACCTGCATTTGTTGGAACTGCTGGTAGAACTCAGGGTAAGAGGGGATGCCCTCGGGCCACTCCTGGTGGTGGTAGCCATGATGCTGCGGTGAATCTGGTGGCTGGTGTGGTGGTGTCTGTGGCTGGTGCTGCCCGTGCTGCTCCTCCATGTCTATATCCTCATCCTCTGCTGGAAGTGGGGGCAACGGGTCCCAAACCTCGTTGTTGAGCCCCCTCAACCTATCCCCATGATCCCATTTCTGCGATAACCCCCATCGCCTTCAACGAACGGATGTCAACAAATACGCCCCCAGTCACCATCGTAAGACCCTCAACTACCTCGTCCGTCATCAACCCCATGCCATATGCGATCTGAGTCACATACTGACCCCCATGAATCTGACTGTTGGGGGTGCGACCGGAACTATTCATGAAATACTCAGCCATTCGTGCAACGAAGTTTATATGTGCCCCCTCCGCTAGCGCATATAGAAAAATAAGATCCGGTGTTGGACAGTTGCCTAAATGTCCATGCGGCCGCAGATGGTGTGGCTGAATATATGGTGCATCACTCGGTGCAAAGGGTCTTTCAATCGTGAGGCTTTAGACATCCTCGGGGCGTAAGGGTCTCCAACCGCAAATTTGTGCCCAAAAGTCGCCCCGATCAACTTTGTTGGGGAAGGTGAACTCATCTGAGAAGAACTCGGAATCCATATCCTCGTCGGTGTAGATTCCAAGTCTTCGCCCCAACCTTCCCACCGTCCAATTATGCCAACGACCGCCCAGTCTGAAATTTACCCTCTTTTGTGGCGGAAGTTGGGGACTTTATGCGCTTTAGGCTTCTCGTATGAATACGTGGCGAAAAACTCAAGTGTAAGCTCTAGGTAAATTGGGCGGTTGATATTGACTAGACGCGCAAGTGGGACCGTCAACATGTTTTCTAGATGGTCACGCTGATTTAGTTCAGCCATGACATCCCAATCAAGCCTCCTAGGAACACAAACTACCCTCGCCTTCTCCATAAGGCATCACGTTTTGGGATACAAAGAGCCTCTCTTTCATCGTTGGGGTTAAACTGCAAGAAGGGGTGATCCATCTGCATAAGGAATATCATTAGAATAGAGGGAACAGGAAAAATTTCACTCAAAAACAGCAGAACGCACAATTATGAAGATTCTGTTATGCTGATCTGGGCAAAGGGCACGGGCGTGCGACATGGCGCACGGCCATGCGTCACCGAGAACGAGCAATAGTGGCCGGTGTTTGTCGTATCCGCACGGCGTGCGACCAACGGCACAGTCGTGCAACACCGAGCCAACAACGATCAATCGTGAACAACCCGCAACCGCACGGACCGTGCCACAGGGGGAACGATCGTGCGACGCCGATTCTGCAGATTTCGAACCCCTGAACTATGAACAGCCTGATTTTTGCAAAATTTCAACAAGTTTTGGGCCAACAGTGGTCGGAAGGTTAACCAGGTGTTCACGAGATACAAGATTTTAGCAAGGGCTAGGGTTTCGATTTGTTTATGAAGAGAACCCTAGAGAATCCTTGAAGAATCGAACTAATCTAGCCTAGAACACGAGTGGAACAGAAAATCGGAGAGGAAAAACATACCGTGCGAGAAGATGGTGCAATTTTGGGTGAATATCGTTCTGGAACGGCTGCAGCAGTTTAGGGTTCGCGAAAATGAAAGTGGGGCTGCAGATGAGGGTATTTATACAGCCAATGACCAAACTGCCATTGACTTTTCGCACGGGCGTGCGACAGATCGCACAGTCGTGCGTCGCCGAACACTTGTCACTCTGGCACGTTGATCTCGGAACTGCACCGGGGGTGCGACTCGAGGTGCCGGCCTAGCCGCAAACGCATGGTCGTGCGTTCCACAGAACGGGCGTGCCACAGCTGCAGATGTGTCTGTTTACTGCAGAATGCAGTTTCCGCAGCCGTTTTTGCCGTTTTTCACCATTTTTACCATCCGCAACATGTTTTAACAATTTTCCCATGTAGACCCTTCACTCGGCACGTACAAAAAATGTACAAACTAATGGAAACTACCAAGCACTCCTAAATTACGCTAAAACTAGAAAAACACATAAAAAGACGATACTACCCCTAAAGCGCTTTTGACGCTCTTGCTACATTTTTGATCCGCGAGTCAGTAGCGTAGACTCTCTCCTCCCCACACTTATGATGTGCGCGGGGTTTGGAGCTCGATAACCTCGACCGCCGACTCTATCGGCCCGGCAACGTACAACTTCAATCGGTGACCATTCACCTTGAAAAGAACGCCATCTGCGTTCTCTATTGCAACAGTACCATACGGAAATACCTCTTTAACTGTGTATGGTCCTGTCCAACGTGAATGAAGCTTCCCTGGAAATAAGCGCAACCGCGAGTTGTAAAGAAGAACAAGATCGCACGCTTGGAATTCTTTGTGGTCCTTCAAGCGTTTGTCATGCAATCTCTTCATGCGCTCTTTTTACAACACGGAGCTTTCATAAGCGTGTTGTCGCAGCTCTTCTAATTCATGAATCTGGAGAAACCGGGCTTCACCTCCGGTTTTTAAGTCCAGATTTGCGGTTTTTAGAGCCCACATCGCTTTATGCTCCAACTCCACCGGTAAATGGCATGCCTTTCCGTAAACAAGCCTAAAGGGAATAGTCCCAATAGGCGTCTTGTAAGCCGTACGGAAAGCCCAAAGTGCCTCATCAAGCTTATCCGACCAATCCTTACGGTTTGCACCTACCGACCGCTCAAGGATTCTCTTCAGCCCCCAGTTCGTGACTTCCACCTGCCCGCTTGTCTGTGGATGATAGGGCGTGGATAAACGGTGATGCACACCGTAACGGGACAAAGCTCTCTCGAGCTGAGTATTGCAAAAATGCGTCCCTCTGTCACTGATAAGCGCTTTCGGAGCGCCAAACCGGGCAAATAAGCTTTTCAGAAATGTCACGACCACCCTGGCATCATTGGTGGGTAAGGCCTGTGCCTCCGCCCACTTTGATACATAGTCAACTGCAACCAGGATGTACTTATTACCTCGTGAGGGGGGAAATGGTCCCATGAAGTCTATCCCCTAGATATCAAAGACTTCACAAACTTGAATCCAGTTCTGAGGCATTTCATCACGTGCCGATATATTTATCGCCCTCTGGCAGGCATCGCACGCTCTAACCCAACTCTGCGCATCACGAAATATAGTCGGCCAATAAAACCCGGAATCCAGCACCTTCTTGGCGGTGAAATTGGCTCCATGGTGGCCTCCAGTAGGTCCCTCGTGACAATGGCGCGTAATATCGGTCGCCTCCTTCCCTGAAACACACCTCCTAATCACCTGATCTGCACCAACCCGAAACAAGTAAGGGTCATCCCAAATGTAGTGCTTGACATCCGAAAAGAATTTCCTCTTTTGCTAGTGAGTCAACCCTTTAATTAGAATCCCGCAAGCAAGATAGTTCGCAAAGTCGGCGAAACATGGCGACTCATCGCATATCTCAACACCCATCAAAGACTCGTGTGGGAAATTGTCATTTATGGAATCCCAACGCGTGTCCTTGACGTCTCCATGCTCCAACCGAGATAGATGGTCAGCCGCTACATTCAACGCACCCTTTTTATCCTGAATTTCGATATCGAACTCTTGCAGCAACAAGATCCATCTAATGAGACGCGGTTTAGCGTCCTGTTTGCTGAAAAGATATCTGATGGCTGCGTGATCAGTATACACAACAGTTTTCGAAAGCACCAAATACCATCTAAATTTGTCAAATGCAAAAACAACTGCCAAGAGCTCTTTTTCAGTCGTGGTGTAATGCTCCTGAGCGTCGTGAAGAGTCTTGCTCGCATAATAGATCGGGTGAAAGTGATTTTCTTTCTTCTGTCCTAACACGGCCCCTATAGCGAAATCGCTCGTGTCGCACATAATTTCAAACGGTAGACTCTAGTCAGGCGCAACTAAAATAGGGGCCTCGATCAACTTCTGCTTGAGAAGGTCAAAGGCTCTCAAGCAATCATCTCCAAATATGAACGGAGCGTCTTTCTCTAACAGACGGGTCATGGGCCTAGTGATCTTTGAAAAATCCTTGATGAATCGCCTATAGATTCCCGCATGACCAAGAAAGCTCTGTATCGCTCTCACAGAGGTGGGCGGTGGAAGTCGTGATATGATATCCAATTTGGCTGGATCGACCTCCATACCAGCATGCGAAATCTTGTGTCCCAGAACTATGCCCTCCTTCACCATGAAGTGGCATTTTTCCTAGTTCAGGACCAGATTCGTCTCCTCGCACCTTTTAAACATCCTTTTCAAATTTTCCAAACAATGATCGAAGGAATCCCCAAATACCGAAAAGTCATCCATGAAAACCTCCATGGAATCCTCGATCATATCATGAAAAATTGCAACCAAGCATCTCTGGAAGGTCGCCGGTGCATTGCATAACCCAAAAGGCATACGCATGTAGGCGAATGTGCCAAAAGGGCAAGTAAAGGTAGTCTTCTCCTGATCCTCAGGAGCGATGGGAATTTGAAAGTACCCCGAAATCCCGTCCAAGAAACAGTAATATGACTTCCACGACAGACGTTCCAACATCTGGTCAATGAATGGAAGCGGGAAGTGATCCTTGCCAGTAGCATCATTGAGTTTGAGGTAGTCAATGCAAACTCGCCACCCAGTGACGGTACGGGTAGGAATCAGCTCATTCCTATCATTCGGGACTACTGTAATGCCACCTTTCTTGGGTACTACCTGCACTGGACTCACCCACACAGAGTCAGATATAGGAGAATTCAATCCGGCATCCAACAACTTAATCACCTCCTTCTTTACCACATCCTGCATGTTTGGATTCAACCGCCTATGAGGCTGTGCACATGGCTTGTACTCGTCTTCCATAAGAATCTTGTGAGTACAAAAAGAAGGATTGATGCCTTTGATATCCATAATCTTCCATGCTAGTGCTTTCTTATGAAGTCGCAAAACACTAAGCAGTCTGCTTCTTTCCTCGTTCGTCAAGGATGATGAGATAACAACCGGCAAACGGCGCCTCATCTAGAAATGCATATTCCAAATGGGGCGGAAGCTCCTTAAGCTCCAAAGACGGTGGATCTTCAACCGACGGCTTCGACCTTTCTTCATTCTCACAATCGATTTCTGTAAACTGATCCGAACTCTGGGAACCATCATCACCAATCTGATAGTCTGGCTGCTCGAAATCGTGGCCCTCCTGTGTAATGCCATCTAGGTCCCCACACAACAGATGTGTGTCCAAATCAATCTCCTCAATCGTGCCCTGGAAATGTGTGCTCACATACGTGTCGACAATGTCAACATAGTATAGCGCATCATCCTGACTCTGCGGGTGCTGCATTGACCGCTTGATATCAAAGGTCACATGCTCATCATTCACTCGGAGTGTAATCTGCCCTGCAGCTACATCTACAATGGTCCGAGCAGTATTCAAGAACGGACGTCCGAGAATCAAAGGCACCCTAGAGTCCTCATCCATATCCAGGATAACAAAATCCACGGGAAACACAAACTTGTCAATCTTGACAAGCATATTCTCCACAAATCCACGTGGATACTTGATAGAACGGTCTGCAAGTGGAATGCTCATACGAGTAGGCGACGGCTCACCTAGATCCAACTTGGTAAAAACCTTATAGGGCATAAGGTTTATACTCGCTCCCAAATCAGCCAATGCATGGCTAACAGACATATTTCCGATTAAACAAGGAAGCGTGAAACTGCCAGGATCTCCCATTTTTGTGGGTAGACGATTTTGAAGAATGGCAGAGCAGCTTTCGTTCATTACCACACAGGACATATCCTCAAGCTTCTGCTTATTCGAGAGGATATCCTTCAAGAACTTTGCATACTTCGGCATTTGGGCAAAGGCTTCAACAAACGGTATGTTTATATGCAGTTGCTTAAACATTTCAAGGAACTTACCGTATTGTTCTTCGTTCTTCTGTTTCTTCAGCCGGCCCGGATATGGAACTGGAGGAGTGTAATCCTTGACTGGGTCCTACACTTGTGATGTACTTTGCTGGGCGCAGCCTATCTTGCACCTCGTCCGGTGTGTCAGTCGGGACCTTGTCAGTGATCGGTGGTGGGTCCGATATGGTAGGTCCTGTAGCCTTGCCACTCCTGGTCATAATCGCATTTACATGCCCGCGCGGATTTGGCTCTGTATTGCCTGGAAGACCACCTGGGGGTCTCTCCGACATCATCTTTGCCAGCTGACCAACGTGATTCTCGATATTCTGAATCGAGGCTTTCTGACTCCTCATTTCTCCCCCGTTAGCTAGAAAACGATCTTCGCTTTGTTGGTGTCGTTTTTCAGAGCTAGAAAGAAGCTGAGCCATCATTTCCTCCAGCTTAGAACTTGATTGAGGGGCTTGTTGCTGGGAACTACTCCCGGCACCCTGATTCTGATATGAATATGGACGGGGCTGGAAAGATTGATTATAAGGCTAAAATTGCTGACCTTGAGCCTGCTGCGGCGCTGGAGCGCGCTGGGCAAATCCTAACGGGTTTTGATTACCCGTATTCGCTCGCCACCTAAAATTTGGGTGATTTCTCCATCCGGGGTTGTACGTGTTGCTGTAAGGATTGTTCTGCGGCCTCACCTGATTACTCACAAAATCTACTTCTTTTTTACCCTCATATACAACTCCCTGAAAGCATGCACCAGGCTCGTGTGACACTCCACACTGGTCACATCCTGAGCTAGCCTGTGCAGCGGTCTGGGACTTGTCAAATTTCGCTGAAAGAGCCGAGATTTGTGCAGTAATGGTTCATGCTGTAGTCGTCCACAGCATGAACTCCTGGGCGAGAAGATGATGATGATGTCCGGCTTCTATCTCCTGCCCGATGCAAGCCAGACTTCAACGCAGCTTTTTCTATGATATCATATGCTTCGTTCGGCGTCTTTGTTCCTAGATCGCCTCCTGCATTCATATCTAATCTCTCCAGCGTGTCGTAATTAAGCCCTTAATAGAACGTCAAGACCAACTGTCTTTCGGAGAAGCCATGATGTGGAACATCAAGTAATAAGTCTTTGAATCTCTCCCAAGCCGCGTGCAACGACTCCCCCTCGTCTTGGCGAAAAGTCGCGATCCGATTTCTCAACTTGGTTGTTTTCTCAGGCGGGAAGTATTTCTACATGAATAGCTCTGCCAGCTCATTCCAGGTCCTGATGGACCCACTTGGAAGCGACATAAGCCAAGCTCTGGCTTTGTCCCGCAATGAGAACGGAAACAACCTTAACCTAACAGCATCTTCCGAAACATCCCGAATCTTGAATGTCGAACAAACCTCGAGAAAAGAAGCGATATGTCGTCCGGGATCCTCATGCTCACGTCCGTCAAACTGCACCGAATTTTGCACCATATTAATAATACTAGATTTAATTTCAAAAGTAGGTGCATCTATAGTAGGTCTAATAATACTCGGCTGCAGGCCTTCACGTCCGGGCTGATTTGATTCATTTAAAGGTCCCTCGTCGTCCGCCATGATGATGTGTCCTTCGTCGTCCCCTGAGCTTTCGTCTTCAGAAAGTATCACCGGCTCGTCAATTGCGTTTGCAATGCGTTGTGCAATGATACGTGCCCTTTCTCACAGCCTCCTACTTCTCCTAAGATTATGCGCTGGTTCATCAGGCGGCTCAGCAACAGCGGGCGCGGGAGTTGAGGACATCAACCTGCAAACGAAAATTAGACACAGTGAATATTTTATTAATATAATAATGTTGTTTTTTTTTTGCTGAAAAGAAACAGAATATATATAAAAGTGGGCTGGAAATTTTATAAAAATTCGAAATTGGGCCCAAAATTTTATAAAAATTAAAATAACTAAAATAATCAAATCGGCTAGTATGAAAATAATTTTTCGGAGCCGAAAATTTAAAGAATAATTGAATAAATAAATCCAGATTCAAACAAATAAATGGAACAAAAATTTACAAGTGTACAAGACAATCTCAAAAATGATTAAAATGAATTAAAATCAAGAAATATTAACAAATAAATAAATAAATCACTTGGATCCGACTCGCCTTTAGTGTAACCTTTGATTATTTCCGCACTTTTGCACTTTTTAAGAGATTATCTTAGTTATTGTAGTAGGCCCCTCATTTGAAGGTGACGTTACCATCAACCCAGTAGTTTGAGTCAGCAATGATACAATCCTAAAGGGTCCGATTATTGAAAGATAATTAATTAAGTTATTAATGCATAATATGGTAGGCCCCTCTTTTGAAGGTGACGTTACTCTCGGCTAAGTAGTCTGAGTCAGCAGGGATACAGTCCTAAGTAGCCGGGCTAAAGTTTTAATAGTAGTTTACATATGAGGGGATCAAAGAGTTTGGACCCCCGCCATCCAATACCATTGGGTATTGAAGGAGGTCCTACTAAATTTGACCCAGGTCCTTGCAGGATCTATACACTGAACAATGGCAAGACTCTTACCAAACCATTCCCTTAACCCCCGACCAGGTAGCCAACATATCTCCATATAGATCGTGGAGATATGAATGGTGAAAATATTTTATTTTATATAGACAGTAAAATAATGCCAAGACACCACGGACAAATGATAAGGAAGAATCACCTTCAACATATGAAACTAGTTATTAAAGTCATTAATATATAACCAAATAAAAAGTGCGAAAAGATTAAAAATAAAAAGTATTACACTAAATGCTAGTCTTCACTAAGTGATGTAAGAGACTTAGGCAAACATGGCCTTTGATTGTCAAGAACTGTTACGATCAATCTTGGATCCCGAGACGACTCACACACTCTATGATGGATGATGGATGATGGTGGTGGATGATGGTGTTGTGGTGGTGGTGGAGTGTAGGTGAAGTGTGAGAGAGGTGGTGTGCCAAGGGATGATTTGCAAATGAGCCAAGCACCCATATTTATAGCCTGAACAGAAGCTCGGGCATGGCCCCGTGTCCATTTGGCACGGCCCCATGTCCATCCCTCTTCTCTTTCTTCATTAATTACAGTTTGTCTACATTAGTTGACCACGCCCCCGTATCCGCTGGGCACGACCGCGTGTGCAGAAGAGTATCTGTACTATCAAGATTTCCTCAGATTCTGCGAATCTTAGAGTTGACCACGGCCCCGTGTCCACTGGGCACGCCCCCGTGGTGGGTGATAGAAGCTTCTACAACTTTGTCTTTTCTGATGACACTTGGGCACGCCCCCGTGCTCATTGAGCACGGGGCGTGTTCAGCCTTCTGTTCTCTTGTTTTTGCTTGGGAAGATGTTGTCGAGGGGTCGGGCATGCCACGTTTGTTCCTTTTCTTGTATTTATGTTAGATTCAGCTGTCTTTTTGCTTCTTTTGTTCATTTGAGCTCATTTAATCCTGAAAATACAAAAGGAAGACAAAAACACACTTTTTCCAACATTAGTACTAAAAAAGGGTTAGTATTATGCCACAATTGATGTAATTTATATGTTGCATTTTATACACATCAAATACCCCCACACTTGAATCTTTGCTTGTCCTCAAGCAAAACTCTTTATAATGTGGCTTTTCACTCCTAAATGGAATGGGTTGAAGAGAAGGTTTTTGGGCTTGTCATACAGTGTCGGGATTCCAAGATTTTTATTAGGTTTTATTTTTATTTTATTTACAATCCTATTCCTCATGATTTATTTAAAACATTACATAAGATAAATTACTTATTTGGGCATAACATGCCTTTTTAAAATTCCATTTATATACAAGTTCACAAACCTCACGGGGGATAACTCAACACTAGGCCGAAGATGTATTTTTGTGAATCAGTCGAGAGCGGCATGGAACTTACTCTTACCATAAGCTTGCCTAACAATCAGTCCTCCTCCTTTTTAACTATATACCTTTGTAAATATCAAGAGGACTTTTGGGGTGAAGGGTTAGGCTTGGGTTAAAGGTAGGTGGTTGGGTTAGTGGTTAGTAGAAAAAGGGCGAAAGGCGTAAAAAGCATCGGTTTTCGTAAGACTTTTTATTTTTCATAACTTTTTATTTTGATAAAGCATTTCTTTCAAACAAAGTTCTTTTTGACAAACTTGTTTGTTAATTTCTTTTGGCTTCATTATCAATTTTTTTTTATAAGGAAGTCATAAGAAAAACCGAGCTTTGTTACTAAAATAAAGGGTTTAAAATAAAAAGGTTTTGGTGGGTAAAAGAGTGTTTGTTTTGGGTTAAGAAATGAAAAGGTTTAGGCTCAAAGGGGTTAACTAGGGGGGTTTTGGGCAGGTGGTAAAAAAAAAATAATGGTGTAGAAATAAAAAGGGTTAGTTCTAATGCCTCCATCATTTACTTACTAGGGTTTAAGTTGGTAAGGACCGGGAATGTATCGTCGTGGCAAGTTCTAGAGTTGTAAGAAACCAAGCGGCTATTCACACAAGAAACGAAAAATGAGCATATAGCTTAAAGATATGTATTTGTATGCTCATTAAAGGCTCAAAACTCACTTTTGTGGGAATGGGTTTTCTATATGATCAAGTATATATAATCAAATTTTAACTAGATTTGTCATGCCGTTTCATAATTTTCTTATGTTGGTTCTTTTTATCACGACGCTATCGGTTGTAAATTTGTAAAAACATAACCTTTTTAAAACTTGTAATTCTCAACTTAAACCAAGACAAGTAAAAAAATGAAAATTTTGAAAAAATTTGGGGTGATTAGCCGTTCCAATAGAGTTTTGTTTAAGGCTTGTGATTAGGACTTGCAAAAAAATTCAAGTTTTTAGCATCCCCCCCCACACTTAAATTACACATTGTCCTCAAAATGTCCCAAAATAAGTTTTTAGGTTGATTGAATGTGTAAAAAGTTGTGAAAAAGCAAAAATTTATGTTACTTGGCGTCTGGACACGGCCCCGTGGTGTCCGGGCACGGCCCCGTGTTCAGATCGCCAGTAACAGAAATTAGTAAAAAGAAACAAAAGCCTGGGCACGGGGGCATGTTCAGTGAGCACGCCCCGTGTCCATTTACCTGAACTGGGCATTTCTTGCAGATTGTGCAGCACAGGGCCGTGTTGGGTGGGCACGGCCCGTGCTGAACTTGCTGTAACGAAGAAAAATTTCAGGAAGTTCTGTTTTTTGTGCATGGGGTGCTGGTGCAAGTTTCCCTTGTTATCATTCACCATCTTGAGTGTGTTTTATTCCTAAAAATTAAAACTAAATTAGAAAACATAAAAATTAATCTAAGCTAAACTAAGGATAGTTCCGCGGAATGTCTCCGTGGTGCGCCACGTTTATAAGGGTCCTTGGCTAGACCCAAAGCCAGTCATATGCTACTCAAGCGGGATGTGTTACATCCCATGTTGCACAGTCGGAGAGCATCATCCAAACTTGAGTCTATGACCTTCATGTAATTGACCAGATCGTCGTCTTCTATTCTCTTTCCAACTCCAAACTTCATTTCCTTGTTTCCAATCCTCAATGTTAGTGTTCCACCATTCATGTCTACTACTGCGTGGGCCGTAGCTAGGAAGGGTCTTCCTAAGATGAGTGGTACTTCGGTATCTTCCTCCATATCTTGTATGACAAAGTCGGCTGGGAAAACGAATTCGCCTACCTTGACTAATAGATTTTCAGCGATACCTTATGGATATTTTACGGACCTATCGGCGAGTTGTATGCTCATTTTTGTAGGGCTTTTTTTCCTAGGCTGAGTCGGTTGAACATTGATGCGGGCATGAGGTTTATACTAGCCCCGAGATCATCTAGTGCATTACGAATGGGGGATTCCCCATTCGAACAAGGGATTGTGAAGCTTCCAGGATCGATCTTCTTTTGCGGGAGTTTGTTGAGTAGCAAGGCGGAGCATTCTTTGCTTAAATTAACTAATTGCAATGATTCAATTTTCCTTTTATTAGTGAGGAAGTCCCAAATAAATTTTGAATATTTCGGCATTTGGGTTAGGACTTCAATAAATGGAATATTAACATGCAATTGTTTTAGTAATTTTTCAAACTTTGTGAATTGCTCATCGGTCTTTTGACGGACTAGCCGACCGGGGTATGGAATCGGAGGATTCTTGGTCGGTTCTTGATTTGGTGTAGGAGCCGTCTCTTGTTGGAGTGTTGGCGAAGTTGTGGACTGGCTAGACCGGCTCGTTTCAGTTGAAGGCAATGGGGCCTCTTCGGGGCCCACGGTACGGTTTCTCAATGTGATGATATGTACTTGTGCCCTTGGGTTGGTTTTGGTATTACTTGGTAATGCGCCTTGTGGTCTCTCGGAGAAATTTTGAGCTGTTCGATTCCAATTGTTGAAATCGATCCGAGTTTTTCTTTTCGGTGTCGGAGATGAGGCGAGATACAGTATCTTCAAGCCTCCCTCATCCCCCTTGTTGTTGAGAGAAACTTTGTGACTCGTTTCTTGGTTGCTGAAAGTTTGTTCGTTGGTTTAGATTTTGTTGGTTACTATTATTGCTGGGTTCTCTCCAACCAAGGTTGGGGTGGTTACGCCATCCTTGGTTGTAGGTACCCGTTGGAGGACCCGACGGCCTAGGTCTATTATCAATGTAGTTTACCGTTTCTGTTTGATCATCTAATTCTTTCACACAACTCCAATTTTCATGTGGCCCACCACACCCTTCACAAGCCATAACCGAGGCCGCTTTTGTCATTTCTAACTTTTTGATTTTTGAAGAAAGGGCCTCAATTTGGGCTTGTAAAGAAGTGCTTTCGTCAACCTTATGGGCGCCCGGGGCACTAGATTTATTGCCTCGGGGAGTGTGCCACTGAAAATTGGTTTGAGCAATTTCCTCAATTTGATTATAAATTTCATTTAGGCGACGATTACCTAAAAGTCCCCCGGAGCTAGAGCCGAGTGTTTGTCTTGTGTGTGGCAACAATCCATTGTAGAAAGTGGATACTTGTTGCCAAACCGCAAGACCATGATGAGGGCACTTTCTTAGTAGCTCCTTGAACCTTTCCCAAGTTTCATATAAGGATTCCCCATCCTCTTGTGAGTATGTATTAATTTCAGTCATTAATTTAGTCGTTTTAGTAGGAGGGAAATACTTATATAGAAACTTTTGGGCTAGTTTATCCTAGGTGTTTACCGAGCCAACTGGGAGGGCATTAAGCCAAGTCTTAGCTCGGTCTTTTAATGAAAATGGAAACATTTGAAGGCGGATGGCGTCATTTGATGCTCCGTTGATCCGGAAGGTATCACATATTTCCAAAAAGTTGGTAATATGCAAATGGAGATCTTCATCCGCAAGCCCGTGAAAGGTTGCGGAATTTTGGAGCATTTGAATCAAATGCGGTCGAAGTTCGAAGTTGTTGGCATCGACATTAGGTGCATTGATAGTAGCGCCAAGATTACCTACGGTGGGTCGTAGGTAATCCATGAGGGTACGTTGGTCCGCCATCGGAAGTAGGTCCCCCGAATCTTTCTCTTGGTTTTTAGCTTTACGTCTTTTTCTTAGAAAGCGTTCGGGTTCGTCTAAAGGCTCTTTTTTGTCTCTGCTGGAACTGGAGCTCATACACTACGTAGAAGGTTCAGGTGTGCTGCCTGGGTTCCAAGTCCTGCAACGAAAACAAAAAAGAAAGTTGGTCAGAAGGTTCACCACGGCCCCGTGCTCAATGAACACGACCCATGGTCGGAGATACAGTAACTGTTTTCCGGATCCCTGTTACTGGGGAGTTTGACACGGCGCCGTGCTCAGCTATCTATAACTCGGAAAATAAAAACTGCCAGTAACAATGATGGGCACGGCCCGTATCTGATCAGGCACGACTCGTGCTAAGCTCTGCAGAACTGAAAAATTAAGAAAGTCCTAAAAAATAGAAAAATAAGAAAAAAATGATGAGGCCGTTGATTTTAAGCTTTCTTAAAATCCTTGTGTCCCCGACAACGGCGCCAAAAAACTTGATGCGCGTGTGGTGTGATATATTTTTATGTATATTTTTAGCTCTTTTTAACCACTTTAGTGAAGTTTTAAATTTATAAAACACGATATTTACTAACACCAAACACACATATGGGCAAGTGCACCCATCGTGAGCGTAGTATAGTGTTCGTAAGATACCGAGGTCGTCCAAGGACACAAGAGCTTTTAATACCGGTTTATCCTCAACGTCTAATCAAATCAAAAATTTAGGAAAAAGGTTTTAACTAGAAAATAAAAAAAACTAAAATGCTGAGAATAAAAATAAAATAAATAAAAACAGATAGACAAGATGAATCACTTGGATCCGACTCGCCTTTAGTGTAACCTTTGATTATTTCCGCACTTTTGCACTTTTTAAGAGATTATCTTAGTTATTGTAGTAGGCTCCTCTTTTGAAGGTGAAGTTACCCTCAACCCAGTAGTTTGAGTTAGCAAGGATACAATCCTAAAGGGTCGGATTATTGAAAGATAATTAATTAAGTTATTAATGCATAATATGGTAGGCCCCTCTTTTGAAGGTGACGTTACCCTCGGCCAAGTAGTCTGAGTCAGCAGGGATACAGTTTTAATAGTAGTTTACATATGAGGGGATCAAAGAGTTTGGACCCCCGCCTTCCAATACCATTGGGTAATGAAGGAGGTCCTACTAAATTTGACCCAGGTCCTTGCAGGATCTATACACTGAACAATGGCAAGACTCTTACCAAACCATTCCCTTAACCCCCGACCAGGTAGCCAAACTATCTCCATATAGACCATGGAGATATGAATGGTGAAAATCTTTTATTTTATATAGACAGTAAAATAATGTCAAGACACCACGGACAAACGATAAGGAAGAATCACCTTCAACGTATGAAACTAGTTATTAAAGTCATTAATACATAACCAAATAAAAAGTGCGAAAAGATTAAAAATAAAAAGTATTACACTAAATGCTTGTCTTCACGAAGTGATGTAAGAGACTTAGGCAAACATGGCCTTTGATTGTCAAGAACTCTTACGATCAATCTTGGATCCCGAGACGACTCACACACTCTATGATGGATGATGGTAGTGGATTATGGTGTTGTGGTGGTGGTGGAGTGTGGGTGAAGTGTGAGAGAGGTGGTGTGCCAAGGGATGATTTGCAAATGAGCCAAGCACCCTTATTTATAGCCTGAACAGAAGCTCGGGCACGGCCCCGTGTCCATCCCTCTTCTCTTTCTTCATTAATTGCAGTTTGTCTGCATTAGTTGACCACACCCCCATGTCCGCCGGGAACGACCGCGTGTGCAGAAACGTATCTGTACTATCAAGATTTCCTCAAATTCTGCGAATCTTAGAGTTGACCACGACCCCGTGTCCGCTGGGCACGCCCCCGTGGTGGGTGATAGAAGCTTCTACAACTTTGTCTTTTCTGCTGACACTTGGGCACGCCCCCATGCTCATTGAGCACGGGGCATGTTTAGCCTTCTGTTCTCTTGTTTTTGCTTGGAAAGTTGCTGTTGGAGGGTCTGGCATGCCACGTTTGTTCCTGTTCTTGTATTTATGTTAGATTCAACTGCCTTTTTGCTTCTTTTGTTCATTTGAGCTTATTTAATCCTGAAAATTCAAAAGGAAGACAAAAACACACTTTTTCAAACATTATTACTAAAAAAGGGTTAGTTTTAGGCCACAATTGTTGTAGTTTATATGTTGCATTTTATACACATCAATGGGCTTTCATGGACATTGATTTCTGACCAGTAAAAGGTTGTTACTCAATTCTGTCTTCCTAAATCAGTTGTTTAGTTATTCATTACTTATGTTTAAATGCTTTGGCAGGGTCTGTTAAATGTTGTTTCAATGATGTGGCCCTATGCAGAGCATAGTGTCACACCCCAACCGATGGCGGAATCATCGGGGCATGGCACTGAGCGAAACAGATTGTCCAGAAGTTTCCATAACATTTATCATTACTATTCAATTTAAATAATACGTCCCATACCGTATCTCAAACAGTAAAATAAATTATTACAGACAAAAATCCAGGCAAATATTATGTTCCGACAACTCATATTTAAATAGACAGCAATTGTTTATCTGCTTCTAGAGACCCTTAATTTGACCACTACAGACAACTATTTGTTGGGCTCTAGAGCTTTATTCTAGCCTCGCTTTCCTAGCAGATAAGCATCTTAAACACCTGTCACATAGGTTAAAATAAAGTCAATACATAAAATGTAAAGGTGAGCATACAAGTTTGATAATAGCATAATAGAATTCGAAATAGTTTACGCATAACCAGCACGTACACAGAGGAAAACGAAGCATGTTTATTATTGACATGGATCTATCGATACCAATGACTGCGGGTTGACTGCCCGAGGCAGTTCGCAATACATGATTACCACCGTAACCCATGCAAGTAATTGTCTTTAACAACCCTCGTGTGAACGGGTGCTAAGTCCAAACTATAGTACTATCGTCGTTAAGGCAGGTAGACAGCATTCCACGTGTAAACATAAAAACAAGCATTCATTTAGTCACGTAATACATACGGCAACGGTTAGCGTTTAAAATGTTGCATAGTGTGTTCGATGTGATTTCGTATAAGTAACATATGTAACACCCAAAAGTGCTGAAAGCAAAAAGGGATCGAGTATACTCACAGCGATTGATGGATTGAAGGGAACGCTTGAGAGTAGGGTTAGCCTGAGTAGTTTGATAGCATAACGATAAGCAACGCGTAAAACGGAAAACAAGTGTTGGAGAGTCGGACAGCTGGTCGATCGGACGGTAGTCTGATCGACGGCTGACCGTTCGGTTGGCAGTCCGTTCGGACAGCTGTCCAGTCGGTTGGTAAGCCGATCGGAAGGCTGTTTGAGTGGATTGTTTCTTCCTTTGAGAAGGATGTGTTTGTGTATGATGGTTTGACTTTTGAAGTTTTCGTTGTAGCATTCGAAAACATTGAAGTATCTTTACCCTTCAGGTCAGTCGATCGGACGGTCGTTCGATCGGCCGGCAACCCGATCGGTTAGGTACTTTTAGCAAGACAAGTTCTCAGCAGGGTGTCACCAGATCGGACGACTTGTTCGATCGGGTGGCACTCCTAGTGCATCGAACATGTTGAAAAATTGATTTAGGGTTGAAGTATAGTATTTCATGATCCGAAGAGTAATCCGATCGGTCGGTAGTCCGATCGAACAACAATTCGTTCAATACTAGTCTTCAAAATAAATTAAGTGTGGGACCATGTGCTAGCCGATCGGCTGGTTGTCCATTCGGACAGCAGTCTGATCGGTCAACATCCTGACCTGATCAGCCTATTCGTCTAACACTTGGTTGTTCTGATTGTTTGTCGTTTTATCGAGGTATTTTGACAACAGTCGAACCATAGAACCCTCGTTCTTACTTGTTTCCCCTGATCGGACATGAATCACCCAAATCCGGCCGGTGAACTGTTCAAAACGGATTTTAACGTTTAACCCAAAATCGGTGAGCCTCGTGGATAGAATCCAGATCTTGAGCCATGAAACCACCGGAGTGATTTGTAAGTCAGCACAGGCTCTCTTTCCATCGGTTTGAAGGCATTTGAGTGTAAAAGATTTGAAAGAAAGTGGGAAAATCCATCTTTCAATCCTTTTCACCATGTATATGTTTAGATCTATGAAAGATCTTTGTTTGTTTATGTGGAAATCGGCTAGATCCAAGTTATTCTTGGTGGATTGAGGCCAAAACATGAAGTTCTTCAAGAACCATGATGAAATCACCCTAGAACACTTGAATCTTGATGATTTCACGGTTAAAAGTTAAGATTTGAAAGATAGAAAGGTGTAGGACTACGTGTAGATCAAGAAAGTACAAGATTTAGGACGAAATCTTACCGGGATCGAGAGAAATCTGAGAAAAGGATGAGCTAAGCGTGCTGGTCGGACAGAGGTTTCCAAAAGTGGAAAGGATAACAATGACAGGGGTATTAATAGGATACCAAATGAGGAAAGTGCTGGCCGATCTGACAGGAGTCCGATCGGCTGGCTGTTCGATCGGCTGGTAGCCTGATCGATCAGCTGCACGATTCGAGTGTTCGGTGTGAAGATTTTCGATGTTTTGATTTCAATTGAGGACGATGCGAGTACGATAGATTTTCCTATTCAAATTACTTTTAATCCCAACCACTATATCTAACATACAAGCATCTATTTCTCGCACTATCTCTTCTCCACCAATTATCATGATTCGATTTCGATTGAGTTCGATTGAGTTTCGATTGCGTTTCGATTGATCACCACATATAACATAAATAAACATGCACAAGTAACACATAAGGCACACACACACGTATAATAACAACCAAAATTCGCGTAATTCGAGTTTCGAGTTCGATGATGATTAGATTAGTTCGATTACTGATTAATTACTTCCTACTATTCACAGTCGTAAAGCGGTTCGCATCGAGAAATATACTTCGATTACCTCGATTATAATTAATTACTCCACATAATACAACTAACGTAAAAACATAAAATAGACTAACTACAGTCAAAGAAGTCAAACAGGGATTGAGCAAGGAGAGACAGATCGCAATTAGCGATCTTTTCTTCCTTTGACTTCAATCTTGACTTTGACTTTGACTTTCGGAAACACGGGGTGTTACAGCGTCCCCTTGTTTAGGGAATTTCGTCCCGAAATTAGGCCGAAGCTTTAACAGACAACACCGTGAATCACTTTAGAGAACTTTCTCTCTCTAGGCTTTCACTTGAACAGCTGCGGGTACTTTGCCTTCATGTCGCTTTCGAGTTTCCAAGTGAACTCTGCACCTCGTTTGCCTTCCCATCGGACTTTCACGATAGGAATGCACGAGCGTCTGAGCTGCTTGGTTTGGCGATCCATGATTTCAACAGGCTTTTCCACGAAGTGCAGTGTTTCGTTTATTTGGAGGTCATCGAGAGGTACAATTAAATCATGCTCAGCCAGGCACTTTCGGAGGTTTGACACATGGAAAGTCGGGTGGACGTTACTATGTTCCTCCGGTAGTTCGAGTCTGTAGGCGACTTTTCCGATCCTTTCCAGATCTTAAAAGGTCTAACATATCGAGGCGCTAGATTCCCTTTCTTGCCGAATCTGACCACACCCTTCCAAGGTGATACCTTTAGGAGTACGTAGTCGCCAACATCAAATTCAAGGGGCTTGCGTCGTTTATCGGCATAACTTTTCTATCTACTTCGAGCGTTCAACAAGTTGTCTCGAATTTGGAGGACTTTGTCAGTCGTTTCTTGCAGTAACTCAGGACCGGTTAATTGCGAGTGACCGATCTCGTGCCACGCAATAGGCGATCGACATCTTCTTCCCTACAAGGCCTCGAATGGTGCCATCTGGATGCTGGTATGATAACTGTTGTTGTACGAGAATTCTACTAACGGCAGGTATTTGTTCCAATTACCACCGAAATCTATGACACACGAACGGAGCATGTCTTCAAGAGTACGGATCGTTCTTTCAGTCTGTCCGTCGGTTTGCGGATGGAATGCGGTACTTAAGTTAAGCGACGTACCGAGAGCTGCTTGAAACGTTTCCCACAATCGCGAGGTAAACCGTGCATCACGGTCAGATATGATGTCGCGAGGCGTACCATGATTACAAATGATCTCGTCGGTGTAGATTTGGGCTAATCGCTCTACCTTGTAGTCTTCTCGTATTGGCAAGAAGTGGGCTGATTTGGTCAAACGATCAACGACAACCCAGATGCTGTCGTGACCTGATGATGTGGGCGGAAGTTTGGTTATGAAGTCCATAGCTGTACTCTCCCACTTCCATATAGGGATTGACGGTTGCTCGAGTAAGCCAGAGGGTCTTTGATGTTCAGCCTTGACTCTTGCACAAGTCAGGCATCTTTCGACATAGAGAGCGGTATCCCTTTTCATGCCCGGCCACCAGTACTTGTAACGAAGATCCTGGTACATTTTATCGGCACCGGGATGAATAGAATACCGGGATTTGTGGGCTTCGTCCAATAAAATCTTTTGCAATTCGGTCCGCCTAGGGATCCAAATTCGGTCCACAAAATAGAAGATCCCATTCGATTTGCTGACAAGCTGAGCTCCGTCGTGATAGATTCTCTCCTTCTTCAAGGTGCGTACATTAAAGCAAGCATGTTGGGCTTCACGGATGAGGGTTTCGAGATCGTATTGGGCTTGGGTATTACGAATGCTGAGCAAATAACTCCGTCTGCTTAGCGCGTCGGCAACAACATTAGCTTTGCCTGGGTGAAAACGAATCTCACAGTCGTAATCGTTGAGAAGTTCTACCCATCGGCATTGACGCATATTGAGTTCTTTCTGATCAAAGATGTGTTGTAAACTCCTGTGATCGGTGAAGATCATACACTTGGTACCATACAGGTAGTGTCGCCAAATCTTTAACGCAAAAACAACCGCACCTAGCTCGAGATCATGGGTTGTATAGTTCTTCTCGTGGATTTTGAGCTGTCGAGAAGCGTAAGCTATAACCTTGTCTCGTTGCATGAGAACACAACCAAGACCAAGGTTGGAAGCGTCACAGTAGACAATGAAGTCGTCGTTTCCATCGGGCAACGTGAGGATAGGAGCATTGCAAAGCTAATGCTTGAGGGTTTGGAAAGCAGACTCTTGTTCAGTTCCCCAAACAAAAGGCTTGTCTTTATGAGTAAGAGCGGTAAGCGGCACAATGATTTTTGAGAATCCTTCGATAAATCGTCAATAATAGCCCGCTAATCCGAGAAAAGAACGGACTTCAGACGGGTTCTTAGGTGTAATCCAACTCTTAACTGCTTCAATCTTCGCGGGATCGACATGAATACCTTGACTATTAACGATGTGACCCAGAAACTGAACCTCCTCCAGCCAGAATTCACACTTGGAGAACTTGGCATAGAGTTTGTTCCCCTGGAGTAACTCGAGTACCAAACGTAGATGTTGCGCATGTTCGGCCTTCGACTTGGAATAGATCAAGACATCATCGATAAACACGATGACGAAACGGTCAAGATATAGCTTACACACGCGATTCATCAGGTCCATGAAAACCACGGGTGCGTTGGTTAAACCAAAAGGCATAACAACGAACTCGTAGTGGTCGTAGCGAGTGAAAAAAGCGGTTTTAGGTATATCCTCTTCCTAAATGCATAGCTGGTGATAGCCTGAGTGTAGATCGATCTTCGAGAAACACGTAGCCCCTTGCAGCTGGTCAAACAAATCGTCGATGCGAGGTAGGGGATAACGGTTCTTGATGGTTAACTTATTCAATTCCCGGTAGTCGATACACATCCTGAACGACCCATCCTTCTTTTTAACGAAGAGGACTGGCGCGCCCTAAGGAGAGGTGCTCGGGCGAATAAAGCCTTTTTCAAGTAATTCCTGGAGTTGGTTCGAGAGTTCCCGCATTTCGGATGGCGCGAGTCGATAAGGAGCTTTGGCAACAGGGTTAGCTCCAGGAATAAGGTCGATTCGGTAGTCGATATCACGACTTGGCGGTAATCTAGGAAGATCATCAGGGAACACCTGAGGAAATTCACGGACCACAGGAACGTCTTTGACTTCTGCCTTCCTTTTCTTTTCCTTCCCCGCTACTACGATGTTGGCCAAGAAAGCTTTGTATTCCTTGCGGAGATACTTGCTAGCTTGGACACACGACATGAGCTTGAGACCTTTCGAAGCATTTTCGCCATAGACACATAGTAAATCACCATTCGCAAGGGAGAATCGAATCATCTTGTCGAAGCACACAACTTCATCATGGTTTTCTCGAAGAAAGTCCATGCCTACTATGATGTCAAAACTTCCGAGTTGCATCGGAATAAGGTCAATTGGAAAGATGTGATTGTTGAGCTCGAGGGTACAATCACGAAGAACAAAATTAACGATGATAGTTCTTCCAGTGGCGACTTCAACTTCGAATGATGAGGGAAGATAAGAGCGCTTACGACTAAGGAGCTTTTCGAATTCAAACGACACTAAGCAGTTATCGGCTCCTGTATCAAACAAACACGATGCATAAATACCATTCACAAGGAACGTACCATTAACCACGTTATTATCAGCCTGGGCTTGACGAGCATTGATGTTGAAGGTTCTGGCGCGTGCTGCTTGTTGCTGCTGCTGAGGCTGTTGCTGCTGCTGCTGGGGCTCTTGCTTCACAACCCTGTTCGGGCACATGTTTGCAAAGTGGTTTTGATCACCACATGCAAAGCAGACTCGAGCATTGATCGCGGGCGCCTGAGCTGCTTGTTGGCTTGCGGGGCTCGGAGTAGAGCTTGATGAGCAGTTGAAGGAGCTACGGTGTTACGGGGACCATAGCGATAGTTGGCAGTGAAATGACCGTACAAATTGCAATGAGCGCAAAAAACGACAGGCAAGGCCCACCGGATGATGATATGAGCATTGTCGGGCAGAGCGGGTGGGGACCTGTGTAAGCACGCTTCGCTGGCGGCGCTTGAGTGACTGGTGCTAGTCGATGATGAGACTGCTGCTGAGCCGGTATAGCTTGCAGAGGGGCAGCAGTGGTGGTGACAGCACGGTTCTTGTTGCTGGAGCTGCTGTTGTTGTGTTTCTTCTTGCGGCGTGATGACTTGGACGGTTGAGCAGTGGCGGTTTCGGCTGTCGGTGCGGTGGTGGCTTGATGCAGAGACTTGGAGGGCTTATCCCAGAAACAAGCTTTTACTCGCTTGTCGTTGATTTCGGAGGCAAGCAAGTAAGTCTCTTCAATTGACGAGGTCTTCGCGGCGTGAACAAAATTGGCAACACAATCGGGTAGAGCTCGAATGTACTTCTTGATGGCTATGTCTGACGTCTTGACTTGATCGGGACAGATAATGCTGAGCTGCTTAAAGCGAGCAGTCAAGGCAGCGTTGTCTCCATCCTTCTGCTTAATGTTCCAAAACTTGTCCTCCGGCTTTTGGCGTTTATGGGGAGGGCAGAATTCGTCCATCATAATGACTTTCAGCTCTTCCCAAGTCAGCTCATAAGCTGCATCATTCCCGTGTTTGTTTCGTTCGGCCGTCCACCAGTCTAGAGCTCGGGACTGGAAGATGCCGGTTGCGTTTAGGGTACGGAGATTTACTGGACAGCCGCTTTGGCGCAAAGTGACTTCGACAGAATCAAACCATTGAAACATAGCTATTGGGCCATCTTCTCCGGTGAATTCCTTTGGTCCGCATGCCTTGAATTGTTTGAAGCTGAAAACAGTTTTGGTAGCATCTTTGGGAGCTTCAGTCCTCGACTCCTCAGATGATTTGCTGACGTTCTCATACACTTCACTCACGGCCTTTGCTACTTGCTTGGCGATGATAGCAGCAAGACGTTTGTCTCTCTTTTCTTGGCGAGTAAGTGGGGTTCGGTGTCCAGATGACGACATTGTCTGCAACAGACATCGTCGTAGGTCTCAGAAATATCAAAATCGAATCTCACCTCACACGTCTACTACTTACTAAAGATCAGGAACACGTTGATACACGTATCACATAAACACATAGGCACATAACCACAGATTCACGTAGTCACTGAAGCACATAAGCACGTAGGCACGTAGGGCACAAAAACACATACGCATTCAATCACAGAGACAGTCAGAATACATAAACCTATCATTTAAAGCTCGCGAGTCATTCGAATATAGCGATCGCGTATAATATATCGAATAGTATAGTATAGCGTATAGCATAATGTCGTTCTTATTGTAGCGACCTGTTAAAGTATTGAGATAGAAGAGCAATGCGGATTGTGTGTGCCGATCGATGTGAGAGCAAAAATCGAATAAATATCAAAATTAAACACATAAACAGTTAAACACACATAAAATCAAAGAGTCATCAGAGTCAGCAATTTGCGGGCTCAAAATCGAAATATGTAAAAATCGAGAAATAGATTGTCTGCGGCTATTAGACATTAACTACCCCAAGTGATTCGACTATTCTCAAAGACTTATCATCACATGCCGACCTTCAGGATCGGCCTCTGCCTCGAATCTTGGGCATCTGGCACGTAGTCCCTAAGCCATACTCGTGAGTTCAGGTCGTTGGAGTCCGTCAAGACTTTGGTGAGAGTTTTGGTAAGGTCTATGGACAGCCGTCAATGTTAGGGTTTCACCCCTGGCTTGACAACTTCCCCTTGATTTTAGTAAAATAGAGGAGATTATTCATCAAAATATGGATTTCACTCCTGATTTGGTATAATTCTCCCGTTGAACAAGCGTTCGTTATTGAAACGAATGAAGAAATCATTGATAAGTTGATAAAACAACATTGATCAAGCAATTTAGTCGAGAGTTCGCGGTTTTCACACCTAATCTTGGCTAAATCGCTTCCTCATTATTGAAAATTCGAGTGCGGTGATAGTGTAGTGTAATAACGAGATATAGCATGTATGCTCGGTCTATTAGTCCCTAACTATAGTCTAGGATTCTAAGACGTCGACCCGGACTTGGTCAAGTCTTGCCTAATTCCCTATAGTTATGGCTCTGATACCAATCTGTCACACCCCAACCGATGGCGGAATCATCGAGGCATGGCACTGAGCGAAACAGATTGTGGAGAAGTTTCCATAACATTTATCATTACTATTCAATTTAAATAATACGTCCCATACCGTATCTCAAACAGTAAAATAAATTATTACAGAAAAAAATCCAGGCAAATATTCTGTTCCGACAACTCAGATTTAAATAGACAGCAATTGTTTATCTGCTTCTAGAGACCCTTAATTTGACCACTACAGACAACTATTTGTTGGGCTCTAGAGCTTTATTCTAGCCTCGCTTTCCTAGCAGATAAGCATTTTAAACACCTGTCACATACGTTAAAATAAAGTCAATACATAAAATGTAAAGGTGAGCATACAAGTTTGATAATAGCATAATAGAGTTCGAAATAGTTTACGCATAACCAGCACGTACACAGAAGAAAACGAAGCATGTTAATTATCGACATGGATCTATCGATACCAATGATTGCGGGTTGACTGCCCTAGGCAGTTCGCAATACATGATTACCACCGTAATCCATGCAAGTAATTGTCCTTAACAACCCCTGTGTGAACGGGTGCTGAGTCCAAACTATAGTACTATCGTTGTTAAGGCAGGTAGACAGCATTCCACGTGTAAACATAACAACAAGCATTCATTTAGTCACGTAATACATGCGGTAACGGTTAGCGTTTAAAATGTTGCGTAGTGTGTTCGATGTGATTTCGTATAAGTAACGTGTGTAACACCCAAAAGTGTTGAAAGCAAAAAGGGATCGAGTATACTCACAGCGATTGATGGATTGAAGGGAGCGCTTGAGAGTAGGGTTAGCCTGAGTAGTTTGATAGCATAATGATAAGCAACGCGTAAAGCAGAAAACAAGTGTTGGAGAGTCGGACAGCTGGTCGATCGGACAGTAGTCCGATCGGACGGCTGACCGTTCGGTTGGCAGTCCGTTCGGACAGCTGTCCAGTCGGTCGGTAAGCCGATCGGATGGCTGTTCGAGTGGATTGTTTCTTCCTTTGAGAAGGATGTGTTTGTGTATGATGGTTTAACTTTTGAAGTTTTCGTTGTAGCATTTGAAAACATTGAAGTATCTTTACTCTTCAGGTCGGTCGATCGGACGGTCGTTCGATCGACCGGCAACCCGATCGGTTAGGTACTTTTAGCATGACAAGTTCTCAGCAGGGTGTCACCTGATCGGACGGCTTGTTCGATCGGGTGGCACTCCTAGTGCATCGAACATGTTGAAAAATCGATTTAGGTTGAAGTATAGTATCTCATGATCCGAAGAGTATCCGGTCGGTCGATAGGCCGATCGAACAGCAGTTCGTTCAATACTAGTCTTCAAAATAAATTAAGTGTGGGACCATGTGCTAGCCGATCGGCTGGCCAGGCGATCGAATGACTGTCCGATCGGCTGGTTATCCGTTCGGACAGCAGTCCGATTAGTCAGCATCCTGACCTGATCAGCCTATTCGTCTAACACTTGGTTGTTCTAATTGTTTGTCGTTTTATCGAGGTATTTTGACAAAAAGTCGAACCATAGAACCCTCGTTCTTACTTGTTTCCCCTGATCGGACAGGAATCACCCAAATCCGGCCGGTGAACTGTTAACGGAGTTTAACGTTTAACCCGAAATCAGTGAACCTCGTGGATAGAATCCGGATCTTGAGCCATGCAACCACCGGAGTGATTTGTAAGTCGGCACATGCTCCGTTTCTATTGGTTTGAAGGCATTTGAGTGTAAAAGATTTGCAAGAAAGTTGGAAAATCCATCTTTCAATCCTTTTCACCGTGTATATGTTTAGATCTATGAAAGATCTTTGTTTGTTTATGTGGAAATCGGCTAGATCCAAGTTATTCTTGGTGGATTGAGGCCAAAACATGAAGTTCTTCAAGAACCCATGATGACATCATCCTAGAACACTTGAATCTTGATGATTTCACGGTTAAAATTTAAGATTTGAAAGATAGAATGGTGTAGGAGTACATGTAGATCAAGAAAGTACAAGATTTAGGACGAAATCTTACCGGAATCGAGAGAAATTTGAGAAAAGGATGAGCTAAGCGTGCTGGTCAGACAGAGGTTTCCAAAAGTGGAAAGGATGACAATGACAGGGGTATTTATAGGATGCCAAATGAGGAAAGTGTTGGCCGATCGGCCAGGCAGCTCGATTGGACAACAGTCCGATCGGCTGGCTGTTCGATCAGCTGGTAGCCTGATCGATCAGCTGCACGATTCGTGTGTTCGGTGCGACGATTTTCGATATTTCGATTGAGGACGATGCGAGTACGATAGAGTTGTCTATTCAAATTACTTTTAATCCCAACCACTATATCTAACATACAAGCATCTATATCTCGCACTATCTCTTCTCCACCAATTATCATGATTCGATTTCGATTGAGTTCGATTGAGTTTCGATTGTGTTTCGATTGATCACCACATATAACATAAATAAACATGCACAAGTAACACATAAGGCACACACACACGTATAATAACAACCAAAATTCGCGTAATTAGAGTTTCGAGTTCGATGATGATTAGATTAGTTCGATTACTGATTAGTTGACTTTATCGCATTGTTACTTCCTACTATTCACAGTCGTAAAGCGGTTCGCATCGAGAAATATTGTCACACCCCCAAAATCCACCTGCGGAGTATCACCGCTTGGAGGCGTGACATGACCAGGATCCTAACCACCAATCATATTGAACATGTAATATAGTAAGTATAGCGGAAGCATTTTAAGTAACCCAAACAATAGCATGCATGATTTATCATAAGTGTTGAAATATCATTCACGACCCTTTGCCCACAACGACCTGCTCCTCCCTGTGCAAGCTCCATAATGTACCTAAGGTCCTGCAAGGCATGCAGCAAATAATCAACAAACTAGTTGAGCGAGTTCACAGAAAGTAAGTTCAGTAATGGAGTAGTATAGCAAGCATTGCGTTCGTTTATCTAATCATGCATCGTACTAGTTCGTTCATTGTTCATGTATAGTATTGGTTCGTATCGCGGGCCATTTCGGCATGTATGCGAAGATTGGGGAAAGTTCTCAAGTATTCTAGACTATGTATATTTGTATCGCGGCCACCCTGGCATGTGTGCGAAGTTTTAGTATATAGTCGCGGCCTTTCCAAGGCATGTGTGCGAAGATCAGTCATAATATCGCGGCCAACCCCTGGCGTGTATGCGAAGATCAGTTCAATTGGTATACTAGTCTAGCCGTATCTTATCATTCACCACCCTCACCCTGAGGACTCATATCATTATGTTCTGTTAACTAAGTATGTACGTATAGTTTATTCAATCCCATTCCCACCCTGGGAACCCCATGCCTTGGCTGTGTGAACTCACCTTAGGTTTGCTCGGCAGATGCACAAAGAGTACAGGTAGCAAGTAAATGATCAACCACGTCCTAACAGGGTTATCACATAAGTCAGGTTCGTATATAGCACACATACTGTATCACATAGGTTAACACGTTGCAAGCATGCAAGGATCATGGTAAACATGTACACGTATCAGCAATCCGATAACAATCTAAGTATTCGGCCCAAACATAACCCGGCCCAATGACAATAATAGCCCAACCAGATAAGCAGTCCAATAAGCAGCGATGTAAACAAGTCCAATTATCCGGCCCAATTAATTGGGCTCGTGTCAGTGTGCAAGTCCAATCATGTGCACGTGCATGGTCCCGACTCGCAACAGAGATTTCGAGTCGCAACAAGGGAGATCTCGACAGACGCATATCCTTCGAGACTAGGTGGTTTCGAGTCCGGTCTCGAGTCGCAACGGGGTTACGAGTCGTAACTACTGGTCTCGGCTCATCATGGTTTGGTTACGAGTCGCAACCGGGACTCACAACCACGGTTTCGGCTCATGCTGTTGTGTGAGGTTCCGAGTCGCAACAAGACTCGCAATCTCGGTCTCGACTCGCAATCCGTGTGCCTAACAACTTGTAACAGTTTCCATGTTTCATGCAATCAGTTATGCCAATCAATTATCAATTTCCATAATTCAAACCAACTAACAGTTTCTCATGAATCCTACCGAGTTTTATCGATCAAACATGCAATAACAATATACATTCTCATAAACCCTAGTATGAATAACGTGAATAACCAAATCACCCAATTTATGAACAACAACATCAAACATCATATCCGATTTCGTAATCATGTAACCAACTTAACAAGAATATTATCATTAACATTATCAAACATTATCCGATTATATAACCTGTCCGGCTGATCGAACAAAGCCCAAACAAACATGCAATTATCTAATCATATATAGCAAATCAACAATTTATCAGACATCGATTCCTATCCATCAAACATATCCGGTCGATCAGTTCTACATGTCCGACCGATTCAACAACACATTCAGCCAAATAACACACAAATCAAGTAAAGCAATTCAATTAAAACACTAACCGATCGGTCGAGGGTAATCCAAATCGGGATCAATTTCCGGTTGCTTGTGCCGTCCGGTTATGCGTGAGAAAGAGAGAGATGTTTTTGCTAGGGTTTTGTGTGTGTTTTTCTAAATTGTCAAGTTGTAAAACTAGAACCCTAAAGGTGTGCATGTATATATGTATACGTACAAGGGATGTGGGCCGAAATCCCACATGGGTTTTCTCATGGTCTCGAGTCCACTAAATGGACCGAGTGGGTTTTCGTGAAATCAAATACTATTCGGTTTAAGCAACATGTCACACAATCACATAATCACATAACATATCATGTATTCGTTCAATTAACATAGATCACGTGAGCATATAACGTCACACAAGATAAGTCTAAAGTACGGGTTGTCACATTATCCCCAACTAATTGGAAATTTCGTCCCGAAATTTGGTATGCACTCACTGAGGAAGCTAGGTAAGTTCAATCGTTCACTGGTTTTTCCTGGGGTGTCACATCCTCCCCCCGTTGATCTGGAATTTCGTCCCGAAATTCCGAAGTAGTAGCTTCAACCTCAGTAGTGGTAGCATTGGTTTCGAATAACTGGGGGTACTTTTCTGTCATCCTGTCTTCGCGTTCCCAGGTGTACTCTGGGCCACGTTGGAGTTCCAACGAACTCGAACAAGAGGGATTCTCTTGTGTTTGAGGACCTTCACATCCTGGTCCGTGATTTCAACCAGTGGAGGAGTCCAACCGCTCCTTCTGTGCCGCTGAAAGAGTTTGGACGACAGTCCATGAAGTTCTTAAAGGTGCAAACTTGCTGCGCTGGTTGACCTATTGTGTATGAATAGGGCAAAGTTTAAATACAAGGGCTAGCTTAGGAACGTAGGATCTAAAGATCCTAGTGTAAGTTATGACTACAGGGTATACTACCTGCTTGAGCAGCTGCAAGTGCCGCAGCAACTTGAGCTTGAACGAGAGCCTCTAGCTGGGCTTGAGTCATGTTAATCCTTCCAGACATGATCTTCATAGTAAGAGTAACGTAAATGAGAGTGGGTCGCGAGTAGGGCGATGACAGAAAAGTATGGGCATATAGGTGTTCTCATGTAATCAAAGCATGTGTATCTAAACGTAATGCGAGCAAAGTTCTAAGCAGTTCTAGCAAACAGGCAATAAACATAAACCTTATTACCTAAGATGTCGAGTCTTGCACGTGGAGCGAAGCGTCGTTGTGGATCGTTGAGAGCACTGTTCTGGTTATAGTCTGGTTTTAATAAAAACGTTTTCCCATATTAAAACCTAGTTCTCTATAACCAATGGCTCTGATACCAATCTGTCACACCCCCAAAATCCACCTGCGGAGTATCACCGCTTGGAGGCGTGACATGACCAGGATCCTAACCACCAATCATATTGAACATGTAATATAGTAAGTATAGCGGAAGCATTTTAAGTAACCCAAACAATAGCATGCATGATTTATCATAAGTGTTGAAATATCATTCACGACCCTTTGCCCACAACGACCTGCTCCTCCCTGTGCAAGCTCCATAATGTACCTAAGGTCCTGCAAGGCATGCAGCAAATAATCAACAAACTAGTTGAGCGAGTTCACAGAAAGTAAGTTCAGTAATGGAGTAGTATAGCAAGCATTGCGTTCGTTTATCTAATCATGCATCGTACTAGTTCGTTCATTGTTCATGTATAGTATTGGTTCGTATCGCGGGCCATTTCGGCATGTATGCGAAGATTGGGGAAAGTTCTCAAGTATTCTAGACTATGTATATTTGTATCGCGGCCACCCTGGCATGTGTGCGAAGTTTTAGTATATAGTCGCGGCCTTTCCAAGGCATGTGTGCGAAGATCAGTCATAATATCGCGGCCAACCCCTGGCGTGTATGCGAAGATCAGTTCAATTGGTATACTAGTCTAGCCGTATCTTATCATTCACCACCCTCACCCTGAGGACTCATATCATTATGTTCTGTTAACTAAGTATGTACGTATAGTTTATTCAATCCCATTCCCACCCTGGGAACCCCATGCCTTGGCTGTGTGAACTCACCTTAGGTTTGCTCGGCAGATGCACAAAGAGTACAGGTAGCAAGTAAATGATCAACCACGTCCTAACAGGGTTATCACATAAGTCAGGTTCGTATATAGCACACATACTGTATCACATAGGTTAACACGTTGCAAGCATGCAAGGATCATGGTAAACATGTACACGTATCAGCAATCCGATAACAATCTAAGTATTCGGCCCAAACATAACCCGGCCCAATGACAATAATAGCCCAACCAGATAAGCAGTCCAATAAGCAGCGATGTAAACAAGTCCAATTATCCGGCCCAATTAATTGGGCTCGTGTCAGTGTGCAAGTCCAATCATGTGCACGTGCATGGTCCCGACTCGCAACAGAGATTTCGAGTCGCAACAAGGGAGATCTCGACAGACGCATATCCTTCGAGACTAGGTGGTTTCGAGTCCGGTCTCGAGTCGCAACGGGGTTACGAGTCGTAACTACTGGTCTCGGCTCATCATGGTTTGGTTACGAGTCGCAACCGGGACTCACAACCACGGTTTCGGCTCATGCTGTTGTGTGAGGTTCCGAGTCGCAACAAGACTCGCAATCTCGGTCTCGACTCGCAATCCGTGTGCCTAACAACTTGTAACAGTTTCCATGTTTCATGCAATCAGTTATGCCAATCAATTATCAATTTCCATAATTCAAACCAACTAACAGTTTCTCATGAATCCTACCGAGTTTTATCGATCAAACATGCAATAACAATATACATTCTCATAAACCCTAGTATGAATAACGTGAATAACCAAATCACCCAATTTATGAACAACAACATCAAACATCATATCCGATTTCGTAATCATGTAACCAACTTAACAAGAATATTATCATTAACATTATCAAACATTATCCGATTATATAACCTGTCCGGCTGATCGAACAAAGCCCAAACAAACATGCAATTATCTAATCATATATAGCAAATCAACAATTTATCAGACATCGATTCCTATCCATCAAACATATCCGGTCGATCAGTTCTACATGTCCGACCGATTCAACAACACATTCAGCCAAATAACACACAAATCAAGTAAAGCAATTCAATTAAAACACTAACCGATCGGTCGAGGGTAATCCAAATCGGGATCAATTTCCGGTTGCTTGTGCCGTCCGGTTATGCGTGAGAAAGAGAGAGATGTTTTTGCTAGGGTTTTGTGTGTGTTTTTCTAAATTGTCAAGTTGTAAAACTAGAACCCTAAAGGTGTGCATGTATATATGTATACGTACAAGGGATGTGGGCCGAAATCCCACATGGGTTTTCTCATGGTCTCGAGTCCACTAAATGGACCGAGTGGGTTTTCGTGAAATCAAATACTATTCGGTTTAAGCAACATGTCACACAATCACATAATCACATAACATATCATGTATTCGTTCAATTAACATAGATCACGTGAGCATATAACGTCACACAAGATAAGTCTAAAGTACGGGTTGTCACATTATCCCCAACTAATTGGAAATTTCGTCCCGAAATTTGGTATGCACTCACTGAGGAAGCTAGGTAAGTTCAATCGTTCACTGGTTTTTCCTGGGGTGTCACAAATATACTTCGATTACTTCGATTATAATTAATTACTCCACATAATACAACTAACGTAAAAACATAAAATAGACTAACTACAGTCAAAGAAGTCAAACAGGGATTGAGCAAGGAGAGACAGATCGCAATTAGCGATCTTTTCTTCCTTTGACTTCAATCTTGACTTTGACTTTGACTTTCGGAAACACGGGGTGTTACACATAGAAACTGTGCAAGGCACATCTATGCAAATTGGCACAAAACATTCAAAGATGAGGAGCTGAAAGAGTTGTTTTGGAAATCAGCTAGGGCTTACTCTGAAAGTGACTATCTACAAGAAATTGAAGACATGAAAGCAATCAATCCTGATGCAGTAGAGGCCTTACTGAAGCAGAATCCCAACTGGTTTAACAGGTGCTATTTAAACACCCACACCAAGTGTGATGTAATAGTAAACAACATGGCAGAAACCTTTAATGGTTTTATCATTAATGCAAGGTCAAAACACATAATTCATATGTTAGAGGATATAAGGATTCAGGTCATGAGTAGGTTAGTGACAAAAAGGACAGAAATGGCTACCAGAGATGTTATCATATGCCCTAAAATCCAGGAAAAACTTGAATTTTCAAATGCTGCTTCTTATAGATGTGAGGTGTATCCCCCATCATATCAAGTTTTTCAAGTAAGGGATTTTGATGATGTCTCTGTGGATCTAGAAAAGAGAAGCTGCACATGTAGAAAATGGGATTTAAAGGGATATCCTTGTAAACATGTATGTGCTGTTATTGGTTTTTTACATAAGAATGTTGAAGACTATGTTGATGTGTGTTATCACAAAGATACATACATGAAGGCTTATGAGTTCTCAATACCTCCATTGCCTAGTGAAAGGTATTGGACCAAGATCAATCAGCCAATGGATCCACCACCAATCAAATCTGCTCCTGGTAGGCGCAAGAAGAATAGGAAGAGGGATCCTCATGAAGATCCAAAAAGGCCTGGGAAACTCACAAAGCATGGGGTTATAATGAAATGTAGTATCTGTGGGGCTAGAGGTCACAACAAAAGAAAGTGCACTGAGAAGGAGAAAACAACTGAAGGTAAATGTTATTAAGTTTAAGTTTATTCTTTAGTTAATTACATGGCTTAAAGTTTGTGTCTCAGGTGGTTCTACTCCAAAGAGACAGAAGAAGTCAACTAAAAAGGCAACACAGCAGTCCACTCAAGAGGCAACCCAGCAGTCCACTCAAGAGGCAACTCAGAAATCTACTCAAAAGGGAACCAACAAGTCAAGTCAAAAGGGAAAGAGAAAGACCAATCAAGGCTGAAGTTATATGTGATCTTTTGTGTTTGTGGCACTGTTATGTATGACTTATTTAAGTAGGCAATGTTACGTATGACTCTAATATTTTGTCTAAAAACACCTTCTAGTAATGTGGGACCAGTTAAGTAGTCAATGTATGACTTTTCAGTGATGTCTGACTTTTTCTGTGTTGTTTGACTTCTATGTTGTTTGACTTTTGTTGTTGATTGAGTCACACATTGGTGTACATATTCGATTATGGTCATTGTGTACACTTTAATAGGTTGACTCAAACATTGATGACCATGCTTTCTGTTTGGTATGTTTTGGTCAGTCTGCAGTTTGGTTTGGTGATTCTGCTGTTTGGTTTGGTGATTCTGCTATTTGGTTTGGTGATTCTACTGTTTGGTTTAGTGATTCTGCACTTTGGCCAATTTTGATTCAACTTACAGTTTGACAGCAGTTTGGTTTAGTGCATCTGCACTTTGGTCTGCTGTTTCTGCAAGTGTAGTTGCACTTTGGTTCAAAATTTGGCCAATTCTGCACCTAGTTACAGTTTGACTGCAAATTGGTCAAACTTTGGCCAATTTTTCACCTAGTTATGCAGTTTGAGTCACTTGCAAGTGCAGTTGCACTTTGGTTCATATTTTGGCCAATTATGCACCTAGTTATAGTTTGACTGTAGTTTGGTCAAACTTTGGCCAATTCTGCACCTACTTACAGTTTGACTGCAAATTGGTCAAACTTTGGCCATTTTTACTTTACACAGTTTGTCAGTTTTGGTTCAAACATTGGCCATTTTTGCTTGATATGTTGTTTGAGTCGCTTGCAAGTATGGTCAACATGTACATTAACTTAGATGTCCAGTTGAGTCAAAGTAACAAAACACTTCATTTCATAACAAGTGGGCACAAATGGTTACAAACACTAAATACCACAACAGTTCATTATCAATAAATACTAATTCCACAAATACAACAATATGGCAATTGCAATTACAAAGGTTAGCACATATGGTTTCTTCGACTTCGTCTTTGTGTCAAATCTCATTGCTTTCAAGTTCTTGTTATCTTCTATTAATAACGTATTGTGTAATTCAAGGTTCTTTATCTTCAGGTCTTTAAACGTCACTTGAGTTGAGGTGCCGTATGAACGTTCAACGAACATCTTATCAACATCTTCTTTCCAGAGGAAGAATTTGCAATCCCCTCTCTACAAAACACAACAACTATAAGGAAATTGCAATGGAATATCTACATAACACCAAATTGATATGAAAATTCAACTTACAGGCCAGTGAGAACAGCCGTAAAATTCTTCATCATGTCTTTCACTTTTAAGACCAACTACTCGAAGAACAGCAACAATATCGTGATGACAGTACACATTTCCATCCAAATCGACCTTGATGACTTTAGGTTTTCGAATTAGACCAGAGGTAGAAGACGACGACATGTTGACTGAATGTTTCAATGGGCAATTAGGGCAAGAACGGCTATGGGGAGGAGGTATTAGGGCAAGAACGGCGATGATCTTTGTAGGATCGTTGTCGGACCCGAATGAGTCAATCAGAAGAGTCGTTTATCCGAATTAAAGGCGGAATCAATGAAACGAACACTCAAACTAATTATAATGCCTCTTGTATTGATTTAACAAAGATTACAACCTGAGAGCAATTTGGCAGCACTTCGTTACAATTTTCGAATCCGTGCCAAATGAAACAACATGTGCACTATTTATATAAGGCATGATTTCGCTTTTATGGTCAAGGGCCTTATGAGCGAAATCAGAAGTTTCTGATTTCGCTCCAAAAGACCTTGGACCTTATGAGCGAAATCACCCTCTTATCCACTAACTTCTGTTTCTCGAACCTCGTGCACTGATTATTCTAACCTATCCTATTATCTGATACAAGACGAAGTCAACAGACGTAATGCACTAACAGACTCCCCCTCGGATATTGACGAAGTCTTCAGTGTCTAGTCTCTGTTATGACACCTCTTCGGTCTTGATCATTCTGCCTCCTCGTTCAGATTGTAACATTGTAAGCATCCATCACTCTCTTGATCAGCCTCACACTTTTGAATGTTATACCAGGATCTCATCACTGGCTCTATCATCAACAACTTTATCATCAGCAGGCTCCCCCTTTCGTCAAGCTTCCGTGCTTTTAGGGATCGACACCTAGCTTTCCAGCTACAAGCTCTTCCTAACTTCCAGCTTGTCTTCAGACTCCCCCTTAGACTCTGCTCTAGGGATCGTAGTCTGGATTTTTCCTGCAATCACTCATACACTTGATAAGTAACACCATTTTAAACTTCCAGATATCGTAATCTGACAACTTAAACCATTTAGTCACTCCCCCTATCATCAAATTACAGATAATTTGCAATTTCAACAAACAGGATCATAAACTGACTCTTTAACAGTATAAGCATCCAAATCCCCCACAGTTAATCATCCAAGTCTAAATTAATGACCTTGGAGATATCACAAACTGTTTTTGAATTTTTTATAGAAATTCAAGTTTCAAATTAATGAACGTGTCTTATTTACAGAAACACAATCAGCTTACCCAGATTTTGAAACTCAGCATTCCAGACATCGGTTGTCGAAAAATAAAGCAGAAATCAAAATCTTTTTGTATTTTCTGAAAATATAAAACAGTAAAGAAATATGTACAAACATATTTACATACAATATTTTTGTTTGAGTATGCAACAGAGGATCATATCAGTTTTTGACAAGTTACACGTACCGTTGAGCTTAATTTCACATTAAGAATTAAACAATTCACTTAGATTGTCGATATACTTATCCACTTTAAATTTTCATACAAATTTCAACTAATTCAGGATACGAATTAGATGTTTTAAGACTTAAACTCATTCATGTGTCCCACCTCTTGAATATACTCCCGTATCCAGAATCCCAAATATTCAGTCTTACAGGTGAGTATACCACAAATGATATCTGTCAGGGGTTAAATGCGAGGGCCGTGAGAGCACAGGTCGATACTTCCGTATACGCAGAGAGATGACGGCTTCGACTTTTCGGTGTGTCCCCTTTAGAGGATCTTTTAGTTACAACAGCAGCGACTATCAATTTTATTGTTTCATCAGCTTGCTGAGGGTGATGCTATGTTTCAAGCATTTGCAGAAAGTATTATTCGGGGACTAGGACAGAACTTCCATTCAGCAGAAGTCCCGGAATAATAGCCCAGATATCACTGAGTATAAAGACCTAGTATCTCAGAATACGGGACCTTTCAAACGAGATTTCAGGGGTTACCTATATATTCAAGTAGTGTTCCCCACGAAATAAGCAAGTGTTTGAATTTAGGTTTATATCCCGAAAAAGTTTACTAAATGTATAAAACCTATCGGCATATCATCAGTGAGACTGTTTAACGCTATTAATCATTACAATTCTTTAGCATACTGTAACTGTCTACTGATGTACTATCATTTCCTCTTTTTGCACATAACTCAAATTTTTGAATTTTATCATGTTTTTGTATTTTTCAAATTTTCTAATGTTTTTGGATTTTCTGTCAATTTTTCTCCCCCTAAAATGCAAAACCATTAAAAATTTGATAACCGTTGTAGATAGCTTTGTCTCGCCATCCATTTTCTGCTTCTCATGCTCTGATTGATAGTATCAAGTTGTCAAATTTTGTACCCCCATGATTTACAACACATTGATTTTTACAGTTTGAAAATCGTTTTTCAATCTGGTGAACGTAATCATGTTTGTTCAGCCGTGAGGGTTTCGGCGTAATCATGCTCTGATACCACTTGTAGGATCGTTGTCGGACCCGAATGAGTCAATCAAAAGAGTCGTTTATCCGAATCAAAGGCGGAATCAATGAAACGGACGCTCAAACTGATTATAATGCCTCTTGTATTGATTTAACAAAGATTACAACCTGAGAGCAATTTGGCAGCACTTCGTTACAATTTCTGAATCCGTGCCAAATGAAACAACATGTGCACTATTTATATAAGGCATGATTTCGCTTTTATGGTCAAGGGCCTTATGAGCGAAATCAGAAGTTTCTGATTTCGCTCCAAGAGACCTTGGACCTTATGAGCGAAATCACCCTCTTATCCACTAACTTCTGTTTCTCGAACCTCGTGCACTGATTATTCTAACCTATCCTATTATCTGATACAAGACGAAGTTAATAGACGTAATGCACTAACAATCTTCGTCTGCAATTGATGGGGAGAAGAGGAGTTTGTTTGGGAATTAGGGTTAAATGGTTAAATTGATGTTAAACAGATGATATATCAAGTTTCTATCCACGTATGCTTCCAAGTCATCATCTAAATGCCACATAGGCTTAAGAAACTAACTCAGTTAGTGTTTTTTAACGAACGGGTGACATTGACACCAACTTGTCGAGTAGAGGGTGGTGGGAGCCAACTTGAAAGTTGAGCGTGATATTGGCCAATTTTGCATAGTTGAGGGTGATACAGTCCATTTCCCCTTTTTAAAATTCGTTTGTTTTCGGTTTTGGCAACGCGTTTTGGTTTTATCATTTGAGCTTGAAAGTTTTTGGTTAAAAAAATTACCTAAACGTATGAATGTGGACATGAAACTTTGGGATAAAGTGTGCGGTAATTAATGATTAAGAGGGTGTTTGGCTAAACTTTTCAACACCTCGTTATAACTTATTGACTTTTACAAAAAGCTAATAAGAAGAAAAAGTGTTTGGCAAACTTATAAACACTTTTCAAAATGACTTTTTACATAAGGAGGAAAAGTTAGTTTTAAAAAGTTAGCAAGGAGTGACTTTTTGAAGCTATTTATGACTTTTAGTCATTTCACATGAATAAGCTAAGCCAAACACTTTTTTTTATAAAAACAACTTATTGACTTATTGGTTTTTCTCACCCGTAAGCTAATCCAAACACTTTTTTAAAAACTTCTTTTTAAAAAGTCACAAGTCAATAAATATTTTCATAAAATGTCCTTTTTGAATTAAATAAGCTTAGCCAGACAAGCCCTAATTAATCATTACACATTTGGGTGCTATTATTATTTTTTTTTAAACGAAAAATTTCTTTACTCATGTGGTTTGTGGGACTTGAACCCAAGACCTCTCCCCCAATATGTTT